>NC_134571.1:61429146-61541646 GCF_050947875.1 Dermacentor variabilis | reverse complement strand
CGATACAAAGAAGCCAACACCACTCGTGTTGCATGCAGCAAATCGCCGCAGTGCGTGATTCTCACCCTTGCGCTCGACGGTACTTGTGTCATTTGTTTTTTTTTTTATTTCACTTCGTATGAGACGCTATTTCTTTTCTACGAATTCACTCTAATGCTCTTTGAAGAATTTTTTTGCATGTCGTACAGTAGTGGTTTACCTTTGACGCAATTCTTTCTTGTTATTTCTTCTTTTTCTCCTTTCACAAAATACAATGTCGCTACGTAGCATCTCAACTTTTATTTTCAAGCTCTCGTTTCATCTGCCATGGCCGCCACCTTCAGTGGGTTGCCTCGTTCATTTTTCCGGTCCCGTCTTTTGTTCCTCTGCTATGTTCTTCGAATGTTACCACCGATAGTAAGCATTACAAATGGAGTAATGCTACGCATTCCTTGCTTAAGGGTGTGTTCGCATGTGGGATGGTGGTGAAGGGGAGTGGGGAAGGGGAGTGGATCGACGCCCCTGTTCTGCTATCACGTTGAGTACATAAGAGTGTGTGGGTGTGTGTAGATTGCACCTGTTCGTGCACGTCTCTTTAGCTGTTTTCACTAAGTTGTTGCGTTTTTTCCCCCTGAAGCGTCCATGTTCGCTTATCAGACCGAGCAAGGTAGAGATGGATACTTAGACGTCGTATAAAATGATTGTCATGTCTCCGCTAACTTCCGAGATGTTAGCACGTGTTTTGAACCTTAGTTCTACGAGTTTCTTCAAGCGTAGCATATTGGTTCCGGATATTACACAAGCTTATTTAGGAGGAACACATTTACCCGAAAGAGAGATACAAAGCTAGAGGAAATGTATGGAGGTCAGCCGCAGGAGCGAGAAAGAAATCCGACAGAAGCCATCTCACGATGAATGTCGAAATTAATGCGATTAGCATTGCAGCAGTTCAGCGATACACCATATTCACACCACGGAAAAGTATATGTAGAGGCATTGTGTGTAGCCGGATTCCTCTCTAGCGCTTTGATTGTGATGATGATATTTATTGGAGTTCCCTTTGTAACGGGTTGGCGACAGAGAGTCACCTAGCCTGCTTTTTTAATCTTTTGCTACAACTATTGTCGTCTAGCATTCTGCGTATCCCTCCTTGATCTTTTGTTTTTTCTTTAGAACTTACGTGTGCTTTTAAAGACTCCGTTTCTATCATTGTCTTCCGTATTTTTTCTCCCCCAACCAGTGCTCTAAACGTGTCTTTCTTATCTACACTGCTGACCAGTTAATACTTCCATCCGGTTTGAATCCCAGCGCTTTTGGGAGGTGGACGTTTAATGCGGGTGTTTCTGGGAGAATATCTTGGCATTGCATTGCGATGTGCTGAGCCGTTTACGGTCTTGTGTCGTGGTAGGCTTTTGCTTCCCTCTGGAGACGCCGTGCCATCTAGTGGCGCCACCGCGAAGTCCGCGCGTACCGCGTGTGCGAATACATATTCACAGGACTGCATGAATCACGAAGTGGGTTCGATTCCAGTCAATGCAAGGTAAATTCTAAAATCAAATGTTTTTTGTCATTCAAGTCGAAATAAAGCTTTTTGTCCTTGAAGAGTGGCACATGCCCGGTGCACTTACCCAATGACCTAAATTGGTGTCAAATAGGTACAATGCAGTGTCGCACATACTTAGCGGCACGTACCGAGTGACTCAATTTGGCGTAAAACCGGTTCATTGAAGAGCGGCGCATACTCGGTTTCACATATTCAGTTACCCAAGTTGGTTCGGTGGTTGGTTTCTGACATGGTTCGATCAACACAGCAGCCCGATGCTCTAACCATTAGACCATGAACTACACAGTGACCAGTGTTGGTAGTGAAACGGTTAGAGACATAGAAACAATGAAACGTAAGAACATACCGAAAAGTGCGTGAATATTTCAAGTATACTAAACGCATTAAAACTCCACGGGGCTGTTCCTCATAGGCAACGCCTGTTTTGCTTAGGTCCTTTAGCGCCTGTAAGGCAGAAAGAAAGAAAGGGAAAAAAAAGAGGAACACCATTCTGAAGCTCCATACCAAATTCCAATGTTGCTCATTTTACATCCTTCCAAAGCATTGAGATAAATATATTTTTTTTTGTCTTCATAAAAATCAACAGAGAAATAATTCGGACCATCTAAAATCCAAATGAAGGCATCTTGAAGACGTCACCCAAGCACAGCGCAAAAAATTAAATAAGCAAAAATCCACCTTTCACCCACTTTGTCACTCGAACAGATGTGCAACTTCCGTGTTTACTACGCTGCATTGGTTACTGAATAAAGATAGAGAACAATGTATTTTGGGGCATTCCCGTTTGCAACAGCGCAGAAAGGCCGCGACGCTTCCAAATGCGTGAATTCACAGTGTTACAAATGTCAGATTTTACTAATAAAGGAAAGCGTCCGTTCGGACTGTGTAATATTAGAACGTGACGTTTTTCTTTATTCTGGTAAAAGCTCCGCCCTAGATACTGTGCGTTAGGTCTTTGTTAAATATGGCCCCGCCGAATCTACAATGCACTCATACCTTTTTCATTGAGCGATAACAAAGTGCAGACCCTCCTCCCCCTCCCCTCCCATACTGGTTAACACAACCTACCAAACTTGGGTTATACTGCCTGCATGCTCTTTCCATTTCTCTATGCTGAAGAAGTTATTGAGGGTCATCAAAAAGTTTTGAAAGCAGTACTAATGTCTCAATATTTGAAGCAAAATTTGAACCGGGAGGATTCAGGAACACCAAATTAGAAAAAAATATCTGTTTTCAACCAAGAGCTACGGCAAGAGCGTGCGGCAGCAGGAAAAGTAAATGAAGCTGAAAGACGTAAGTGTGGCGCTCAATCAGTTGCGATTTATTTCCCTAGAGAGAAGAGATCGCTGCTTCTGATAACTTCAGGCCCGCACTAGCTCAGCTCACAATCGCTGCCCGTATTTCTAAGGGTGGATTTCATTTTACGAGAAACTCGATTTCTGTTCGTTCAATTCTATGCACTCCTTATCTCCGCCGCCGTTCTCTCTCCATTGCTAAATTTATGTTGTCGCGTTTGATACGTTGTTCCGCTAAGTGCTTACTTTGAAACGAGCTCGTCGGTGCATTTCTCCGCAGGTGGTAGGATTTCTTTCTATTACTTTTATTGGAATGACAGCAAATGAAGCAGATTTGGTCGCCTCATCATTATTACGGCTACTGCTTTCGTAAGCGAGAGAGTAATAACGTTAACATTTATTCGCCGCCACATTATTCAGTGAAAGGCTATGAGCGCTGACACTCTCATCAGACTGGGAGCTCCAGAAAGCACAGATTGTGTATGCACCGCAGCTCCACCAGTTACAAAGACGTTTATTACCAAAATAGATTCACCGGTCAGCTCAGCTCGGTGAATAAGTTGCACAGGCTTCGAACTCTTGCCTCTACTCCACAACACAAAATTCTGTAATCAAACACACTTTAGGAAACGCAAGCCAACTCTGATAAGCATACAAGAAAAGCATCAGCTTCGCTGAAACCCTGAAAAGCACGCGTCGATTTCCTAATACAAACTTTAACTGATGTTATAGTCTTCACGAGCGTGTATCGTCTTATGGCCACCATTAATAAACTGTGCGAAAAGGCTATGCGCAGACGCTACAGCTCCAATCCACTCTGATCTTTACGAATGATTTGCTAATTACGTGTTTTCATAATCTACAATGTACTCTTTAAGACTCGCACAACTATCTACACAAGATCTAATCTGTTCTGCAAAGGTTCGTGGCAATACGTGCTTCGTCAGCTTGTTTTATGGCCTTGATCAACGTCAACCTCGCTCACGTATATTGTCACCACGATAAGTCTTCCATTCTGTCACATGCACGCTTGTAAGAAAAAATAAAAATAAAATCAATCACTCACTCACTCACTCACTCACTCACTCACTCACTCACTCACTCACTCACTCACTCACTCACTCACTCACTCACACTCACTCACTCACTCACTCACTCACTCACTCACTCACTCACTCACTCACTCACTCACTCACTCACTCACTCACTCACTCACTCACTCTGTCTCTCCCCCTCTTTTTATGTAAGGTTGTGCACGCGCCTCTTCGTACTTGAGCGTCGTTTCAGCGCTATTGTTCCGCGAGTATGCAGTTGCATGACGCTCCGCGCCTTCCGGGCATACATTTTGCTCCGTGAATCATCGACCATTTTAAAGCTTATACACCCTATTCCGAAGCCCCCTTGAGAGCGGCAATAAATAATTCCAAGTAGGCGTGGCAGAGGAGTTTCTGAATTTAGTAGTAGCGCTTGCCATGCGCGCTCCAAGCCTCCTATATTGTTTATTTCTTTTTCGTTTTGCTCTCGGTAAGCGCGTTCGTTCATTGATATATGTGCGCGCGCATCCGTATAATCGTTCTTTTCTTCGAGAATTTAGGTAATACCCGTGCAAAAAAAGGTTACAACATCTCATAAATAGTTTCGCAACATTCCCATTGCTATTGATTGCTAGGAAAGGAGCAAGAGTGAATTTGCGTCGCTTGTTCTTTCCTTTTATTTCTCTTTATTACACACTTTCTCTCTTTCTTCATGTTGAGAATTTCGCCGCCGGCGCTCACGTCTTTTTGGGAGAAAATGCCGATGATTTGTAGCTCCAGTTGCTGGTTTAACGCCTTCCATAAGCGTGCGCTGCACTCGCCTCTGGCGAAATACTGTAAGAACGGGGTAGGAATTCTTTTTAAAAGCTGCCCGATTCTTTGATGAGAAGATCAGTTATTTCTGATTCATTGCTTTGTTTTTATCATAGTCCCGATGAGCAATCGAGCCTTTTCTGCTGACTTTACTAATCGCACAATCAATCAATCAATCAATCAATCAATCAATCAATCAATCAATCAATCAATCAATCAATCAATCAATCAATCAATCAATCAATCAATCAAAATGAATTTTATTTAAGCAATTCATGGAATGGTGCACAAATATAGTTGGTCCAATAGCAATTGTTCCGCCGTTCAGCAAGGCCATGTATCAACATTCAATCAGGCAATACTAAAACACGAGGCGCTTGCTGGAACACAACTGGAACTTAACAAAAAACGCACACACACACACATACAAAAGCCTTTGCAGGTGTATACCAATTTGAGCAACTGATACATCAAAGACAGCGACGCTGTATAAGCGAGTTCCCGAACCCTTCTTCGAACGGGCTGGGGGTCTATCTGCTGGCTTTTCTTGCTGGTGACCCATTACCCACGCCACGGTAAACTGCGGCTCCCACTCAAGCTGCGTTACTGGACCATCCCATCAGATTTCACTACCCAAAGCGTACAAACTCCAACGTGGAGGCGGTAAGACGCCACGCGAGAGACAAATATTACAATTTACTAGCTTAAATATACAGAACGCGCTAATAAGCTTGCTTTATATTCGAGCGGTGTATACTCAAGGTAGCGTTGTTTTTGTAAACATCGATAATTACATTTCCAAGGGAAACGTTTGGGACTCCGACTTAGGTTCTGTTGCTTGCTGTTCTCTGATTGACATATGATACCGAGCGCGTCTTAGCATGTTGTCGCCGCGACGAAAACGGTCGTGGAAGTCCCTTCACTAGCGTGGCTCTTAAAGAACGGCTGAGAAGAAGCGACTCCTGCTGCGGGAACTCCCCCGCGCTACGCCTTCTGTGTAAGTTCTCGGGGATGTTTTTTGGCAAGTTCTAAAAAAAGAAAGAAGAAAGAAAAAGACTCCCAATCGAAGCAAGTCCAAGCCCACCAAAGAACCAAAGTGGGGATGGGGGTTGGGAGGTAGGTACGCCAGAGGGCTTTCCCTAAAAGTAAACGGAAAAAAATTAGTCATCGCTCATAGTCGATTACTGAGCAGCAGTGGAAACTTCTGCACTTCGCATTTGGAACGCTAGTGCGCGCATTCCTGCACTTCTTCAAGTGCGCCGGGATGTCTCCCCTTTCCTCTTGCCGGCTCCCGGGCTCTCTGCGCGCTCCTTCCAGCTGTATCAATTTTCGTTTTGCACTATTTATTTTCTTTCTTTTTTTTCCTTCCATTTTTGGTAATATACGACCCCTTCTAAAATCTATGCGCCAGATCTCAGTTCCAGCACTCCTCCCCCCTCTCCCGGTCAGCCCTATCGCCCACCGCGCCCGCCTTCCCGCCATCCCAGTCGCTGCTTTGCTTCCGCTCCGAGGGCAGTGTTTCTGGGATGTGGCGGGATAGCCATTTGAGAAAGTTGTTTCGGAAGGACGCGCCGCTCCCCCCATTTCCATTTCGGTGCCTCCGAAATTTCATGGCGCAGCTGCAAAACAATCGTCCGGAGTGCCGCTCAAAGAGCGCTCAGCCTGCCTGCTTTGTCTCCACCGGCAGGCTTTGGCGCTTCTACGGCTATTACGGTTTGTTTCCTCGTTGTAGTCTATATATATACGCATTTTGGTTTCACATTTTTGTGTGAAATTGGCATATTATCTCTTAAAATGGAATCGCTTCTACACTTCTTGAGATACTTGCGACCTGCAACTTGTGAAGATACTATCCTCGTCGCTTACTTTAGTGTTTTGCCTGCTGTACTTTGTGATCAAATAAATTGTAAAACTTATGAAAATAAAAAATAAACTATCATGTATACTAAAATAGCGATATAGAATGGCGCTTTTTTACGCATCGTAAGAAAGCAAGCATACCCAGACGTCCACCTCCTTTCGGATTGTTCTATAAACCTCAGAGCGCATCCCTTCGTATATGTGGCATTTCGTCTTTTAAAATTATTTTCTGGTACGCAAACGGTCTGCAGGAAGCAATTCTTTAAAGTGAAACTACCGAGTAATGCACACAACAATATGGAAATGATATGCTAGCCCTGTTAGGCTTATTAGTGAGGTGGTTGCACATATTGTACATCTAAAAGAATGGATAGTTTCCCTAAAAGAAGTTTCTGGTCGATAAGTGAAGGGATTACCATTGCACCAAAGCACACCTGCACTCCTCTACCATGCCATTAAATTCGATGCATTCACTGCTCAACGTTTTTACCTTACGAATGGCTGACATAAAACTTAGGAACCTTAAGTTCACGCTGTGCTATGTTCCTTTCATTCTTCTTTTTATTTAGGTACATCTGCTACTAAGCATAAGGACGGTAGCCCTGTAAAAAAAAGAGAAAATAGAGAACGGAACTTCTTTGGTAACCTAGGCACGCAATGTAAATGTGACGAGTCTACTGCGCATTTCTTATAGCTAAATTCAGGCTGCAATTTTCGATTCTAGGCTACCTGCCGGAAGCTGCATAGTAATTCTGTATTTTTGCGACACCGGGGTCCACATAACTTTGCATACGGTGCGTGTACGTTTTACGCCAATCCAGCTTCGGTTAAACTGTAACTTAGCTTGTCAAAACACTAATTGAAGCTTCCATGAAGCGCAAGAAAACAGTCGGACATTTGAAAAGCGCAATTAGCAAACACTGTATATCTGAGAAATTTACTCGAGAACATGACTACCAACCGGGGCGCAACGAACACTCGCTTTGATCAGCCCGCTGATCGGCATGCATGAATGATCGCTCCTGAAGGCAACAGAAATACGGCGCACTAAAGAAGAATACACATGAAAAGAAATAGGAGAGGTGCAGTGGTCAGCCAGGGCTAATATCTGGATTGCTAACCTGCACGCAGTGAACACGAAAGGTTGTAAAAATATACGAAATGTGGAAAAAGTTCGACACTTCTACCAACACAAGATTCGCATATATGAGAACCAGAGACGGTCATTCAGGCCAGTTTACTCCATAAACGGCAACAGCGTACGAATGACTTTTTCAAAGGATGTGGGACCACTTCCAGAATCTTTGCCTCTCCAAACGTGCCGAGGTCAATCCGCTTTCACGCCGCCTAGAAATAGATATGCACGTTATAACAGGGAAATATAGCGTCGCTCAGTGGTGTCGTACACATAATTCTCGCGTTGGTCTATTGGCCGATGCCGTACGGATAGAATAAGCGTTCGTACACGACAAAGCCAGACGTAGGCCGTTACACCAATGTTGATTCGCAGCAGGATAGGCTTTGCACAAAACATAACAATCTAGAGTGCATGTATATATACGCCAGTACGAGATGACAGGACAACTCGAGAAAGTTTGTACCATTGCGCGAGTAAATATAGAGAGAAAATGATGAATGAAAGGCAGGGAAGTTAAGCAGGACTGAGCCCGGTTGGCCACTCCACACTAGAGGAGAGAAAAAGGGGAGGGAATGATTAAGAGATGACGAGAAAACAAACCGCATTACCTAGCGACCTTCATCTTTTACGAGATGCTTTCACGGGCAGACCAAGCAGCCTTGTCGGCGAGGTCATCATCTAAAATTCTACAATCACCAGGAAGCCATTGAAATATTAAATCGATTTTTTTATTCTGGCCGTGATGAAAATTTGTTTAAACTTCGGACACCAAATATGTAGTCGTATGTCCTCCTACGCAAAGAAGGAGACATGACGGGAGAACAGAGTTGCTTCAGGCCATAGAGATGTGCGTCCGTAAGCCCCAACTAGTTCGATGTCCGCGGTGAAAATGAGCCGTCAGATTTAGGAGCGCATGAGACTCGGCGCTTTGTATTTGCATTTCTAGGGCGATCCGCAGCCTACGTTGCTGATACGCAGGATGAATAAATTACGGCGAGACTTACGTCATCTAGGTCCCGTGTTGGCTGTCAGTGTTGTACCTACATCGGCGGCACCTGCTTCATTTTACGTGCACCGAGGACACGCTTCATATTTTTGGGATATATTGCAATTGTCTTTACATTTCTGTCGTCCTCATTACCAGTGTTAATTTAATACCCTGAATATATATTGCATCCCCCACCGGGACAGTCTAGACAAAAAAGAATTTACCGTAGGGAAAGAAGTGCTCAAGGAGGCATAATAGCAAGACAGCAAAATCCAAAAAAAAGGGGGGGAAAGGAAAAAGAACTCGAAACTGATAAAGTGGGCTAATGTGCAAGAAGGGATAACTGCGCATCGAAGTGAAGTTATTAACTGTGAGCGTTCCCGTTCAGGCCGCTGTTCAAGCTCCTAGGAGTACATAGAAAATGCGCGATCCGTAAAAATGGTACGCTTGGACGACAAGTTGATGGCTGGCGTACATACGTATACCACTTCGGCTGACCCGCAGTATAGACGACAAGTAATGAGCAAGACGCAGCATGCTCCAAGGTCTGCGTTGCCATCCTGAGATTAAGGCCAGTGAACTCCACATTACTCATCTTATTATAGGATGTTTCACTTGTCACTGCAGCGCGACTGAAAAATATAGAGAAGCTACATGACGGCTTTGTTTAAAACGACGGTCATGTGACCTCTCTATACCAGGAAAATAATGGCAGCGCCGCTTCTCGACTTAAGTGGACACGAAGCTCTGCCGACTCAGGGTGGCGATTCCTGAGCGAAAATTTCGTAATTACACGCCCTCGGCATGCACTTTGTTACGGCTTAGGGCAAGGAATCCACCAAGCCCGTCGACGAATACGTCAGGTGATAAGAATGGATGATAAATTGTTTATTGGCTTAGTTACACGGCTCCAATTGCGGGAGCCCACTCCATGCAGGAGCAAGTTAAACGTCTCAGTTCACATCAGGACCCTCTGTCCTACTGCATGAAAAGTATCCGCTTTTATTACCGTCGTCTTCCTTAGGCAAGTCGACTAGGGAATCTGAACACTGTCTAGCTGCAAATCACAAGCGTCGAATTCTTTGCGAACCAGTCCCATGCTATCGCAACGCTCCGCAGTAACCCCGCCTGCAAAGTTCGATGGTATGGAATATGCGACAGGATAGCAACCTGCGAATCCAAGGTCACTGTCGCTGTTCGATAGCATTTGATGTTGGCCTCCACTAATCATTAGTTCAGGCTGTCAGGTAATGGTGGAGTTAGTGGCCTTTTGTGGACCCGTCAAAAGTCGGTGTCCACGCTGCGTTGACGTCTGGATTGGCTGGATAGGCTGGATAAGCGGGATAGGCTGAATAGACTGGATAGGCTGTGCACTACCTTCAGGAGCGGCCCACTCAAGAGGCCACGTTTCTACTAGGAAGCTTGCCTCCATGCATAGTGTTCGCCGCCAGCGTTTTCTGGTAAACATTAAGGTTACATAAGCTGCAGGCGCCAGGAAGCGTGAGAAGTAGTCAGGGATCTTTGGGTGTTAATGCGTTCCACTCTTAAATGCGAAACTGAAGCATCCTACGAGTTTTGTTTCTCATGCATGTATTTCTTTGGTTGGCATTCCTTTCAGGTACTGAAAATAGTACCTGAATCGTTTAGGGGATCCTTCAAAAGCAGTGCTGACACGTTTTTAACTTGTCATCTTGTTTAACTAACTGAAGGTACAAAGCTTCGAGCTTCGAAACACTAGAAAAAGCTTTGCCAAACGTCAGAGAGCGCTTATAAAGTTTATTATAAAACTGCCGGTAGAACCCACCTCGCGGTGAGTGTTGACAGTAATACGATTAGCATTGGAACAACGTAGCAACACACCCTATTACCCCCGCCGAAACGCGTTATGAATGAGGCGTTCGGACAGCGACGCACAAACACCCAAACCCGCACATAAGCACACACGCACACGCTTAGTAGGACCATATTCGTATTATTCGCTTCATTCTATGGAAAAGCTTATACGTCTCATCACTGGCATATGCATTTATTGTCCTGATTCGTGGTCATTGTGACGATATGTACGCGCACACATTCTCGTATCACTTCTATTACTAAATGCGTAAGCATTTCTAGCCTACCCAATGAGAAATTTGTCCGTCACGTAGGACAAAGAATGGCTCATACATCTTAAGCAATGACTCATACCCCCGGAAGCAAGCAAAAAAAAAAAGAATTATCTAGGGTTGCCCTTCAGAACCCAATCAAGTTCTTCATACCACACCATCTGCCTTAGAGTCTACTTATCTTGAAAATTGTGCCTATTGATAAATAATCTACTGAAAATGCATATCGAAATGAGGAGACATATAAGCTTTTGCGCAAAATGAAGCGATTTCGCATCAAATTCTGGAGCTCCACACGCAGATTTGTTGACGCACACGAAAAATCGACGGAACATAGTGTATTGCATTGCATAGTGTATTTTGATTACGCTGTGGACACGTAGACGGTTCTTCAACTGTCAAAGGCAGCACCATCATCCACTCCGATGCGGCAAGCAAATGCATTCCTGAAAGATCCTCCAAGCCACAATCGGCAGAGAACAGTTGTTTTGATTTGGGATAGTCCAGGTGGAATGCAGAGTTGCAGGAAAGGGCTTAGGCGTTGCAGACGAGTATGCAGGAAACTTTCCTTATTGGAATGGCCAACATCCCCACGTGCGACACATGCAACAGTGACGAGAGGCTCGCACATATTATCTGTGTCTGCCCGCGATATAGTGCCCAGAGACAAGTGATGTGCAGAGTACTGGACAAGATGGACAATAGTCTACTATCAGAACTCAAAGCTTTAGTTCAGTACTCCCGAAGGACATCCGCGCTGAAGGCTTTACTCACGTTTTAAGGTTCCTGCGGTCTACAGGGCTAAACGATTGACTTTAATAACGCCAACCCCTACCGCTCTGTAGTGTACGCGATTTGCTCATGCTCGTCTCTCTTTCTCTCGATCTCCACCTTCCACTTTCTTTCTTTTATTATCCCTCTTAACCTTTCCCCCCATGCAAGGTAGCCAAACGGAACTACCTCTGGTTAACGTCCTCGTTTTTCTATGCATCCTTTTCTCCTTTTCTCTCTCCCTTTCTTCAACGTGGGCCTCTGAAAGTTGACATTTTTTTTATATTCTTCCATGCGATATATATATATATATATATATATATATATATATATATATAAACGAAGAAGAAAGGGGGTTAACCGAAGGGCCCGATTTTCATTAGTGATATCATGAGAAGCGAAATGCGAAGGTTGTGGGCTCGGCTCCCACATGCGGCAAGTTGTTTTTCATCCACTTTAATTTCCGCTAATTTATCATTTCTTTATTTCATTTATTCAGCGCAAGTAATTTCCCCCATGTTGTCCTTCGTGTCAGTGTTTGTTGGCTTCTCATGATATGACTAATAAAAATCGGGCCCCTTGGTTAACCCCCTTTCTCCTTCGTTTATTACATAACGAGGGTCTCGAATCCGGCAACATTGATGCCTTCAGGTAGCATATGTGGGTTTATTGACCAGTCGCCTTCACCCAAAAAGATCACGTGCTCGTGACGCCTGCGGCAAAATTGACGTTCCCCGTCCGCCGCCAAGGTCTATGAGTGGTGGCGCTGGCTAACATTCCCAGGGTTCTACTAGTACGCATAAATACCCAAGAAAGTGGATGGGGAAACGCCACCGCGGTAGCTGAATTGGTAGAGCATCGCACGCGAAATGCGAAGGTTGTGGGTTCGGCTCCCACCTGCGGCAAGTTGTTTTTTCATCCACTTTAATTTCCACTAATTTATCGTTTCGTTATTTCATTTATTCAGCACAAGTAATTTTCCCCATGTTGTTCTTGGTGTCAGTGTTTGTTGGCTTTTCATCTCATGGTATGACTATAATGTATATATATATATATATATATATATATATCATGTACCTTTCAGATATAAGCTTGTTAATTGAAAGTATAGCCCTATTTGTGCGACGTCTTTTTTCTCTGTTTTCCATACATGTGGAACACGCCAGGTTTCCTCCATACTCGTCTGCAACACCTAGACCCATTCCTCCAACTCTGCATTCCCCCCCGACTATCCCGAATCGAAACAATTGTTCTCTGCCGATTGTGGCATGGAGGATCTTTTACGAATGCATTTGCTTTCCGCATCGGGGTGGACGATAGTGCTGCCTGTGACAGTTGCGGCAGCGAGGAAACGATCGAACATGTCCTTTGTCATTGTCCTCTCTACAGCTCCCAGAGACAGTCGCTCGGGACGGCGTTGGCACGCCTCAAGGACCGGCCGCTTTCTGAGAAAACAACCTTGGAGTGCCGGCTGATACCATCTTCACACTAGAAGGCGACAAAAGTGCTACTGAAGTTCCTATGGTCACCATACTGTGGTCAAGCGACCTATTTGAACCACTGGGACACTCCCGCCTTCCTTTGGGTGTTCCTTCTTTTGTATTCCTCTTTCTCTTTGTGGGCTATTCTTCATATTTCTGTCTTCCCATACTCCTTCCCCAGTGAACGGTAGCAAACTGGATTTCTATCTTCCGGATAACCTTGCTTTTCGCTTCTAATTTCTCCGTCTCTCCCTTTTTTCTGTCTTCGTCCAGTTGCGCTGCACATTGTAATCATGAATACGAACCAACTAGCCCGCAAACGTGCTTAATACAGTAATTTCAGGGTGGCTGCTTGATTGTGTCGAGATGCATTGTGTCAGCAAACTGAAAGCAAAATCTTTGAACATCGTAATATCACTGAGAAGCTGCTTCGCTGGACTTTTGGTTGTGATTCAGCTAGGAATTGTGAGTGTATCGCTTTTTTTTTTCATTGAATGAGCACACAGTGGAAAAACGTGCAGATCTACTGAAATGCTAGCACGTAATGCTTAGCTGCAGCTCTGTGACGTAATTACGTAGCGGCCATTACGTAACAGTAATGGCCGGCTTAACCAGCGAGGCACAGCAGCAGCAGTGGTAATGCATTTCCCCGTTGAATAGAACACCACGAGAACAGAATTTAGGTGCATTACATCAGCTGTCTTATTTGTAACCCTTGAACTTTTGATAACCTTCACAATTCGGGCCGTGGCCATGGTCAATGACTTTTTCTTGAGATAACGTGAATTATGTTTGCAAGTTGCCTCTAGAGTGTTGAAATTTGCAATTGTTATTTCAAGCGTGGCAGTGCAAAGCCCGACGGGAGCATATTAGTTTATACTGCGCCGTGTTCCTCGGGACCTGTTGAAAGTGTTGAGACTGTTGAAAGTTAACCGTCCAGGTTTGGGTGAGATACACGCTACCAGTTAGCTTTCTGCACGCAGCATAAAACTGCACGCAGATAGTTGCAAGTTCTCTCTCTCACTTTGCGCGTAATGAAGGGCTAGAAGCTGCCGTTTGGTGGTGAGTCTGCAGCACTGAACGGGATGCAACAGCGATAATTACTTGGCGCCGTCAGGGGTCTCTGAACAAAAAGTAAAAGACGCGCATGGAACGGACTCGCCCGTTTGCCGTACGTAACGTAACCAACGTAACCGTTATACCTCTCTGGGCGGTCGTAACCGACGCAGTTTTCACTTGGGAGTCTGACCTAATGGTGCCCTCAGCCGTCGCTATGGGAGTAATACGTCCATCTTCGTTTAATATAACTTTAAAGGACGGGTGAGGGGATGGAACGCTTTCTTTCTTTTTTTTTATACGGTTCATCTCGCTGTCACGAGTCGGTGCACTGGACTAAATAGGATTCACATTGAGCTGCTTATCTCTTGATTAGGCGGTAGTATAGGAAGAGGGTAGTACTAGGATGCGTCATCCCGTTCACCGTGCAGTGTGGAAATGGGCCGACATACCGACGACACGGGAAGCAGCAGCGCTGGGGATAGAGGTGGAGCGAGTGCGACTAGGTGCGTCCTAGTTCCACCCTAATGGTCCCCTAATTTTGTATTCGGCAGCGTCCGCGAAATGAGTCTGCAGATGCTTTCCGCAGCGCGGGCCACTGTACTTCTGCAAGCCTGTGCTTTTACGCTCAGCCGCACAGCAGGGATCGCTTTTCTCAGATTCGGGGCCTGCGACGCCTCCCCTTCAAATCTATAACGCCACGCCCACGCTGTAGGGTTGAAAATTGTGGCCGATGCTCTACTGAGTTCTTTCTCTGTTTCTCTCTCTCTCTCTGTGAGTGTCTATGTGTGTGTGCGTGAATGTTTGTGTGTGTGTGTGTGTGTGTGTGTGTGTGTGTGTGTGTGTGTGTGTGTGTGTGTGTGTGTGTGTGTGGCATTGTTAGGTATATGCCAGTGCGCTAATCAGTGACAGGAAAATGAAACTTGCGCTTTCGGGCGAAAGAACACTCCTACACTGCAACGTTGCTTTACCAAAGTCCAGGTTTAGCCAAGTGAAGCCAGCTGCAAATGGACGCGCCATACTTGCCAGGGATCACAGAGGACTGGCCATATAGGGTTGCACGTTTTTCGTTTCGGAGATATAGTGCAGGAAGGAACTCACGACTCACGAGCAGCCCCAGGCAGTATGGCGAAGTATGGCGTACTCGAACATTCGTGGGAATCTCTTGGCAGTGTTACAATACACTCATCCTCGATGAAGAAAGGCCGCAAAAGTTGAAGATGACTAAGGAGACGATGACATCTATGAGGGAGCCTGTCTGCGCGATGTGGAGTTCTGGAGCTAACCGTCTGGATTACATTTGTGCTCTGGAAGCGCAACGATATAAATTCCATGCTGGATCTTGAAAACGACGCAAAATAGATTCTCCCATTAGACGTCACATTGATGTGTATTCTGAATTAAATAGGTAAACGCACGGCCTCCACGGATGTAACACAATGTAATGTGTCCCAAAGGTGAAGAAAAACTGACATATCTCCGACTCTTCACTTAGCTTTTGGGTTAAATGAAGGTCATCTACCGATAAACCCAAGAAAACGTACTTGCAAGTCTCAGAGCATCCCAAATAATTTAACATCATGTTATTTTGCAAGCAATTTTGGTTTTGTTTCCCAGGAGGTGACTTTGTCGTGATGTCATTACTAAGAAGGTGGTCACATTGAAAAAGGACACCGCAATATTCGACACTGGGTACTGCTCTTTCGATCGTCAGCTATGCTGATACATGGGGCGTCACTACAACTAGCTGCACAGCAGGCGACCGAGCTAGCTGGAGCGAACTCATGATGGCTCGAGGTACGTGACCCTCTTTTGCATCATGACGACACGACACAGTCACAACCTGGGCAATGAATCCGAAACTGGCTGTACACGTGCTTTTGTATCAAATTAGTGAAGGTGCTCTGAGGCCTGCCAACACGTTTTTTTTCTAGAGTTTAGAGGCCCCGGGTGTTCCTTTAATGCAAAACATCAATAATCGAAGCTCTCATGTGCCTACTTCTTTAAGGTAGCTTCGCTTATGAACTTTAGACTAATGCGGAGAAAGCCAGTCGTCAATACCGTTGGTAGCGCCCACTTCGGTCGCCTCTTCTCCTTATTCTGCAACACAGCATCGCGCCTCGATGTCTATTCGGGCTCCAATCTCGACAAACTCCACGGTAAAAACTTAAGAGCTGCGAAGCGCACGTAATCGCTATAAAGAAAAGAGCGAGAAAAAAAGAAAGGTGAATAGAAATTAGTGCTATTTGGTTAGTGCCTGCGTGCAAATGAGCAACTGCCTTTGTGACTTGTTCCTGATTGCTCCACCGTTGCGTCATGCAAAATGAATGTTTCAAACTTTGCGTTACCTATAAAAAGTGCTCTGTATAGAAGCCGATTTGCACTGTCGCAATTTCTTCTTTTTACATTAATATTCAACGTTGACGAAGATCGCTTCTGTGAATACATCCCGTAAGTGCACCAAGACTATGCGGCCCCAGGTGCATGACAGGCTGTTGCAGCTGCAATTTATTTTTATGTTCTGCTGTTTTCTGTTTCCCACACCTTGGAACGAGAAAGAAGTCAGTTGCGTGCATGCAATACTTTAGATATTCGGGATATCAGCTTTCGTTCATATAGCAAAGGAATAGCAAAGGAAGTTGTAGATACGGCCGGTACCTTTCTTAATCTGAGGCGGGCCCCTTGTCGTGAACATGGAGAATCGATACAGATTTATTATGACGTTGATTACACAGTAGAGGAAGGATAAGTTCGCAAATACTAGTGCAGCCGTTACTCACTCTGTGCAATCTGCAACCTCATAGCAAGTTCACGTGGAAGGCTTGTCGTTCAAATCATATGGTGGATCCCAGGACATGCATTGTGACTGCGAAGTACAGCTATCTCGTGCCTCTGAAACACTACATTCATTGCAACTTATTACTTTGCGAGCCTCGATATATCGATAGACGTGTGCCTTTCTTTTAGATGTAGCAAGCAGAGGTTTAACATATCCCGGAAAGAATCATTACATGCTGCTTGAGGCAGCTCCATCTCCGACTATCATAATTCAAACTTTGATTGTAGTCACCCTGAGCCTTCCTAATTCACCTTGAAATGCTGATTGTTGTGTGGTTGTGTGCATATCTTTCTGCTGCAGTTATGTATAGCTTTACACCGTTTACTTTCTTGCACGCTTTCACAATTTCAAGCGTGACATGCCGCTATTGTCATGTTCAACCTGTGCCTCGAAATACATATCCATAATTACCCACGGCAGCGGACGTCTGTCTCTGGAACTGGGAAAAAGACATTTGCTGCAGTCGCCTGGAACGGAAGTGCGTCCGCATAATTATGTCCTGAACGCTGATAAACTGGGTTGCATAACTAGCTGTTTCTTTCATGCATGCACAACGTACACGTCTTTCTAACGCTTGACAAAATAATTCGAAACAGTAATGCAGCGCACTCAACCAGGAACGAGCAGCAGATTGTGTACAATCTTAGCATTGCATGGCAATACCCCAGGGCGAAGGGGCGCATTACGTAGCGTTAGTGGTGGGGCCTGGTATTTGAGGCCCGTTTGCTGGGTCACGCGAAGTCTCGCTGCCTGAGTGTGGGAAGAACGGCAGGGAAATTGACCGCACTGATTGTCTGCTCCGTGAGCGGAGGCCTTAAGGAGAAGTGTGCGACCAAAGACGGGCACGTTGATTGAACACGTATGAGTATTCGCTACACAGCATGTACACATGCTTATATACATTTGTGTTGAAATGGTGCGCGCTTCGCGTGTAACCTTAGACAAGAAGTCGCGACTTCTTGGTGAGCGCTGGCGAGAGATACAGAGACAGTCATAAGGACTTACCCTTTGAGACATGCAAAACGGTCACGACTACGCACTCTAAAACATCGACGACCTCACGACGAGCCGTATGACTGTTACCAACAACAGTAATAGCGTGCACAACGTTTAAGCTACTTTCGTTTATTCTAGCTTAAACATCAGTGCTGTTTCAGTGCTTTTGGGGACTGTCGGCCGCGTGCTATTGAAATTGGCAACTGTCTATAGCGAAGCTTAGTCCGCAGAATGGTGATGGTTTCCCTTATGCTGCGGAAAATTTCAGATTCGCACCTTCGTACCACTCCGCACCTTTGTTATCAGGAACCAGTCAGAGAAACATAACTGCCCGAGGCAGTGATCATGTCGTTTTGTAATGTTGATCATCATTACGCACTGTAATGTCCCACAGTATCGCGAAAGAAACGTCCAAGGCCTAAAGCGTGGCTATAGGTCACCGCCGCAGCGCGATAGGAGAGCCGATGCACATAGCGTCTGGCCCTTATAAGTGCGGGAGCGCCCGAAAGGATAGCGTAATTTTGGACGCCGTCGGAGCGGCAGAAGATAACGGCATCCTTCACTTGTATTTTTTCGCTTTTCCTCGGATCTTCGGCATTTATTTCCTGGCCTCATTCCGCGAGGCTCGGTAGCTCATGCCACGTTGTAGCATCTACAGACGCTGTCAATGTGACACGATCACAGAGGTGTTTCGCGCCATTTCAGTCACTTGAATAAGTACGCTCACGTCCTCTCCGTCTTTTTTGGTCTCCAAGAAAATTGTTTGTTTATTTGTTTGTTTGTTTGTTTGTTTGTTTGTTTGTTTGTTTGTTTGTTTGTTTGCTTGCTTGCTTGCCTCTAAGATGGGTTCATACCCACTATGAACTATGACACTATGACAGGCCAAGAATTGGGCGACAATAAAAAACGCTTAAACGAATCTAAGAAAGAAGCACTATTGAAAAATTTGAATAGCTGAAATAATGAAGTCAGATAGAATGTAAGAATGTAGCAAGAAAATCGTCCTGATTCGATTGTGTATCTCACAACAGCTGAACCAAAATCCCTATGCCAGTGTTCTAGAGAAAAGGTTCCTAAAGATAGAATAGCAGGAATTGTCATATCCAATCCATCACCATGAAAGTGCCTTTCTAAAGTACGTTTTGTTAAAGATGTGAACGGTGACATGAAAGGAAGAAGTGTTCCATTGTCTCATGCTCACCACAGTAGGAGCACAAGGAGGAGCGCGCCAGACCAGATCGATGTAGATAATAGTTTAATGTAGGTACTTGACATCTAAACTTTGTAAGCAGGACTCCAATTTTTCTATTAGGGCAGGAGTTCCTGCTCCAAAGAAATAGGAGGGATCGGTAATCAGTTAAGTTTGTTAGTGATAGGTTCAAAGCGCCTTACATGACTGCACGTCTCATGAAATCAGCAGCATTTATGAAAGCTGATACAGGAAAGATAAGAATAATTGGAGCACTAAAGGCCGCTCTCGTCAAGCTGTCTGCTAATTCATTAATAAGTAATCCTTTGTGACAATGCACCCATAACAATCTAATTAGTGCTTAATGAGATGGTATTAGACAATGAAATGGACGTGATATACGTGAGCCATTATTTGCAGTGAGAGCTGAACATAAAGAATCCGTCCCGTATGATAATTAATACAAACAGTAAAACACAGTAACTAATAAATTCAAGAAAAAAAAAGAACAAATAAAGAATTTCATGCGCCAATTATATATCCAGTAAATGTAGGAACTGCAGCAAACTCCCCCCTTGTTTTGCCACAACAGTAAAAGTGCTCGGTGCACAGTGAAAGTACTTGTAGTGGAGTGATTTGGACTAATACTACAGAAAAAGGGCGTTACGATATTCTCTCTCTCTCTCTTTATTTCTTTTTACGTGTGTAATTGCAAGTACATGAACGCTGCTGTGGCCGCATAAAAATGTGCTCGCGGCAAAAAATTAAATACTGTTGATTTACATGCGACGATCTGATTATGAGGCACGCCGTAGCGGAAAGGGGGCTCCCAGAACGATTTGGACCACCTGGTCTCCAACGTTTTTGCATTTCACCCCCATCGAGGTGCGGCCACCGCGGCCTGGGATCGAACCTGCGGCTTAGTGCTTAGCGTCGCGACCCCAAAGCTATTACGCCATCAGTACTCGTACGGCCACTGTAAGTGAGACTGTTTTGTTGGGGCGCTGAGATTGTCCATATGATATCATCTGGCAAAAGCAGTAGGCCGGAGAATAACGACACTTGTTTTGCGCTATTCCTAACATTGAGATGTTTGGTGCCGCAGTGGCTCCCGGAATATGCCGTTCTGGTGTTGAGTACAAGCTGGCGGATTCGTTTTGCGAACGCGGCCGCCACGTTCCTATAATGGCCGAATAGAAAAACGATCGTGTATACCACGCCTCAGGTGTAACTAAAAAAAAAAAACCACAAGGTCAATATCAGTTCGGAGCCTTGTACTGCAACAGAATTTGGTGCCTCTCACAGCTTTAGTATTGCTTTAGGACGTTAAGCACCTCCAATCGATCAGTCAACCATCATTCGACGTCGTTGCACAGTACTCAGGTACAGCGCTGCCTTCTTACTACTTTCTCCATAGCTTTATTTTGTCTTTCGTTCTCTGCGTTCGAATATATGGGCGTTCCAGTTAGTTTTGTGCTTCAGTGCATATAAGAGCGTTTCTTTAAAGAAAGGAAGGTGAACAGCCGTGCCGTATTACGGCGAGTTTGATCGTGTATACCTCCATACTAGTGTCATTCTAAAAATTCATTCCAAGCGGATAAGCCTTGCAAATTCACCTTCTACAATGTGTAAATTGCCATATATGCCGTAAAGTAATAATTTAAGAGATTAATTCGTGAATTTTTGGTAATTAGGTTAGTATGCATTTCGAAATCTCGTGCAATTAATGTCCGCCTCTCTGAATAATCCAGCTCACAGACTATACTTATGCTCTCTGCAGCAGGTGATTTCCTTAAGAAAATTAAAATTATCACCCCGTATATGACCCGCAATAGATATAGCAATAATTCAAAGTGTATTTTTTAATAAACGCGAAGAAAATAGCACCTTTACATTTAGTCAGTCCTGCTGTTTTCATACAATCATGCTGCATTGGTCCCTGCTGTATACATAGAGTGCAAATATTTGGACTCTCGCACTCCAGAAGTGAGAAATTGCTACACCGATCGTCCATTATCGTGCTCGATGCATCCTTCTTAGATACTGAAACTTGGATACTTGGTGCAGCTTCAGCGGCTTAAGCAGAGTTCTACATTTTTTCTCGAGATTGTTTCTTTGGAAGCCTTTTGCCGCCGTCGTCTCCTTTTTTCCATGCTATCGTTAATCGGCGGTGCACGCGTTCCACAGCTTTTGATTCTATTTTTTCCTCACATCTCGGCTATACTTTGTAAGTCAGTGATTTTCTTCTTCGTGCATGCACTGCTCCCGCCGGTTAGGTCTGCGGCATTGTAAGGAGGGTGAGGGTGATTCCCGGTGGGGCGGCCCGTCTGAATGCTGCTTGGAAAGTTCATTTTGCCGTTCTTCGACCCCTGTTAGGAGACGGGCCTGTCCATGTTGCTCCCCGAACCTTTCATGGTGGGCTTATTTTACGGCCGAGGTACAGCGGTATGTTTGTGGAAGGATTTTGTGCTTTATCTACGGAACCACAATGCTCAGCCGTCATTTCATTTCGATCGCATAGTTAATGATCTCACGTGACTTTGGTGCCCGATAAACGATCCACTTGTGTCCAACTAGAAAGAAAGAGAATAAAGGAACAGTTAGGCTAGTCAGACGACTTTGATAAAGCTTTGTGAGAATCATTTATGAGGCGGCCTACCATAGACAGCCAACGCTAGCATAGACAGCCATCGACAACCGGCTGTCCTTTCGACCATTCTCTTGGTCATTTACGTATACACGCGTCTATAACACGCCCTGGGAGTGTTTGGAGGCGCCACTCACGGCCATGGCGGCGGATGTGGAGTTCAAAGTACACGAAAATAGTGGGCTGTTCGCCAGCGCTACTATATCTCCATTGTATATGCCAATGAGAACGCATATCCAGGTGTTGCAGTTTTATTACAGTTTATCCACTGCGGTTTTATTTGAGGAAAAGCTACACAACAGAATAAGAGAGACGTAGACACACAGGCAGATGGACGGAAGAATGAGGGATGACTTTGAACTCTTCGCAGCATTTTAAATGCCTGTAACAGCTAACACCGTGCGAACGTGTAGGCAGTGACCCGTGTGACTCGCCAGGGTGTGTGGAACATTCCACCCAACACGTACACGGCGCTTCTATCTCGCGTTCCATTCCGCCTGGCTCCCACATCTGATCGAGCGTCATCAAAGTCCGTGATGTCCCTTTGCCGTTCTGCTCGTCGCGGGCAGTCGGCCGTGTGTTCGGAGCTGGCAAAGCGGGAATGATGCGCCCCTTTGCCTATCTTGCTTCCGTATCGAGTGGCACCCGTTTCTGGTATTAAGCTTTGTTTGTTTCAGTGTTGCTGCACGCTCGATGCCAGCCAGGCCTTTACGCATCGCACAGTGTCACGGTCGACTCATTCGGTTTCGCGATGCACCGTCACACAAATGCGACCCTTCCGATTTAATGGTTCCTCAGGAACGCTGTGGTGCGGACAAACCAACCTTTCTGCGCACGAGGGTCTGGTTTACAAGCGTTAGTACACTGGAGAGTTCTGGTTTATTTATTTTTTTGCTCGTTTTATTGTTGCCGGAATAAACCGCAGTTGCCAAGTGCTTGTTCCTTAGCCTGCTGTTTCCCGAGTTACAGACTACATTATACTGAATTTGCACCTTTCTGATTAAATGTCTTTGTAAAACTGTTCTATTTCTTCATCGTCATGACTGGAGGTTGGAGCATAGGCTTGTACTACCTTTTTTATATACTTCCTATCCAGCTTTATTACAACGACTCTCGCGCTCTCATTAATGCTGTAAAATTCATCAATGTTGCCCGCTGTGTCTTTATGGATTAGAAACTCTACCCCGTATTCTCTCTTAACCGGAGGACTCCTCTAGAAGAAGACGTGGCCGCTAGTCAGTACTGTATAAGTCTCGACAGTTCTTCTAACCTCACAAAGGCCAAAAATATCACAGGCAATGCCTGATAATTGCTCAAAGAGCTCTGCTAAGCTAGCTTCCTTCGAGAGGGTTCACATGTTAAACGTTGCCAGGATCAGTTTCCAGTGGCCGCCTATCCGGGTCCAGAGATTCTTAGCACCGTCTGCCGCGCCGCAGGTCTGACCGCCACCTTGGTCAGGTGCTCCGCAGCCGCTGGGGACAAAGGATAATGGGCTAATTGCAGGAGTCAAGAGGGAGATAGGGGGCTCGAAACGCAGAAGGGAGGCCAATTTCTGGTCAGGTAAGGCAGTGTCTTTGTTGAAGCTTAGTGGGCCTTGTTAATTTGGATACACCTGGACTAGTATAGCCCCATTGGATCTCGGCAATTTTAAAAATGTATTTCTCCTGCCGGTGTGAGGCACCAATCCAATCAAAAAATTTAGTGGACTGGAGGAGGATTGCAACTTACGACTTCAGATTAAAAGTGCTAGTTAAGTACCACGCAACGAGTGATAGAACAAAATATTACAGGCGTGGCGCTAATAGACAGGAAAACAGCGGTGTTGATTAGACAGAAAATAGGTGTAGCCGATATTATAGTTCACATTAACAGGAGGGAAAGGAGCATGGGCCGGCCATGTAGTGTGTAGGGCATGTTACCGGTGGTCTTTTATAGTTTGCAGATAGGGTGCCAAGAGAAGGGAACCGTAGTCGATGATGGCAGAAACTTAGGTGGTGCAATGTAATGAAATTAGCAAGTTCGCAGACATGAGATGGGATCAGCTAGCACAAGACAGCGGTAATTGGAGATCACCTGGAGAGGCCTTTGTCCTGAAGCGGACATAACTGTGGTGAAAAAGAAGAT
Organism: Dermacentor variabilis; assembly: GCF_050947875.1. Lineage (NCBI taxonomy): Eukaryota > Metazoa > Arthropoda > Arachnida > Ixodida > Ixodidae > Dermacentor > Dermacentor variabilis. The sequence goes on along the minus strand of NC_134571.1, from coordinate 61,517,767 downwards.
GATGATAATGATGCGGAAATCAGACATGACGCCGCTACATTAACACAGAACAATTCATACATGTTCTAAGGTGAGCGAGTTAGCAGATACGAAGTTTGAATGTAAACTCCTGCTATGGCTTGTGCGAAAAATATGGACAGAAAATGGTATGAGCTTTCTTTATTATATAACAAAAGAAGAACACTTTTGTTACATCCGCTGGCCATGATCGAAATGTAAAACAAAGCACTATAAAAGAAAGTTTCACTATTTAATCTCTGTTACTTCTAAAATGTTTTCTTTACACTAAGGTTCTATTGTTGATAGGATGGGAGCTGGAGACCCAGGGGACGCAACATGGTAACAACGCAGGAGCTGACCTGATAATTCGGCACCTCAGCTCTTTCAGAGGCATAAGAAAATGTTTTTTCTTCTTTTTTTTACATATACTGCCATCTCATTGCAAGGAATTGCAGGGGTGGGTACAGAAGACGCTTACATGGGTAATAAATCATACATGACACAGCATACACACAAAGAATGAAACAACATTAGTGTGCGAGCCACAGAAGAAAATGTTACATATGCTTGTAAGTCATAACAAAACAATATTGGGTGTAGAAAGCCCACATCGAAGGGTACCTACATGGGAATAAGTTAAAAGAGTACGCAAGCAGGTCTTATAACTAATGAGATATACGATGAGGGCTTTTCTTCACAAATCGCGCGGCAGAGAATTGCCGAATTGAGCCGTCAAGGCCACTCCAGAGTTCGACTCCTGATGAGAAAACAGAAAATTTAAAACTCTTCAAGTGTGGTTTGAATGGAACATGGTGAAAGAGGTGAGTGCTTTGAGTTGCGCGGGTGGACGCTTCACAAATGAAACTGGTGTCGTAATAACTCATGACCCCGTGTATGACCTTATGCAAGGGGACGAGGCGTTCGCACGCGCGTCTGTGTGCAAATGTGTGAAATGATAAGTCATTGGCATGCAATGAAAGCAAAAACTGATTGTCCTATCTGTTATATACGTACAAATGTTGTCGCTTTCTCTTACAGAGATTCCAATTCCTTAGCGTCACTGGAAGAGTAGGGAGAGCGGCAACGGACGCATTCTCTGTTATCAGATTATATGACTTAAAGCTCAAAGGAATACATTTATTTGTAATGCCTTCCGGACTACGAAGGCAACATGTTACCATCGTAACATGTTACCATGGTGATTGCAAATGCCCGGCGTGCGGCGTTGTCGTTCGGAGTTGAGAGAAAGTAGGAAAGCAAGAAAGGAATAAGGCAGTGGCAAATCTGAGTCACAACTTCGAGCTATCATGGCCAGTGTGAAACCTATGGGCTTGTTAGACTATGAAGGAAAAGGAAATGAAACAGAAGAGAAGAAATGAAGAAAACATAAGAGAAGGACTTAGCTACAGCTCGAGCGTCATGGGAGGATACTGAACTGGTTGTTTGGTGGAGATTATACTGGGTGGAGAGAAGACTATATGTGCAGTGCACTACAACTCTTTGTAGACCGCAATTGCACAGAGCGAAAACCACCTTGTGCCTCAGATGCGCAGCCTGATATGGTAGGGTTTGTCGCGGTGTCACTCCACCAAATTTTCCGTGGGACTCGTCTTGCCTGATAACAGTAAAAAGAGGATATATTCGTTATGTCGACCACACCCATATAGTAGACAAACTCTCTTTATAGATCATTCACTTTGAAAGCCTTTACGTTTTGTGATGTTCTTCCTAGGGTTGAAATTTTGATTGGCTTGTGGGTCAGTTTTCACAGACATACAACTGCTCTTGGGCAGGATTGCAAACGGTCGCATAGTATGCGTGAGCGGCAAGGGCGCTAGCAACGCACATGCGCACGTACGCGCACACATAAAAACACATAACTACTCGAATAAGGAAGGCATAAGCATTTTTGAATTATAGCAGTCCCAGTAACACGTATTTCTTTATTTGTATTTTTCCTTTGTTCGAAGCAAGCATTTGCACTCAACCGCGTTCGGGCAACACGAGACCCCACGAGAACAAATGTTTCGCTCGTTTTCAATTTTTCTGACACTTTTGAGACGTGCATGCAGCTTCGAGAGCTCAGCCATTGTTTATCACCCCTCTTCGTCTTTTGACTATGCGCTCTGAAACGCAGATAGGCAAGCTTGGTTCGTTTTCATAATAAACGTATATGTGCGTGCCTTACGACGCACTACCAAAGTTGCGAGATAAAAAGCTGTTTCCGAACCTTGCGTTGCTAGCACACCTTGACATCTCTGAGAGCAGGTGGAGGGGAAGAAAAAGAAAAGACGACGCCTGATTTTGTTTACTTTTATGTTGAAACAACCAACAGCAACAATTGTGTTTGACAGTTACGCGGAACATATCCCGAGTTTTCTATTCACTCATGCTTAAGGGTACATCTAATACTTGACAGAAAGAAGTAAGACGCGGGGCGACTGTTTCCGAAGAACCAAGCCAGTAATGGGGCAAAACATACACACAATTATTTTTTCAGGCATCTCTGCCTGATAAGGCGATACGACCACGGTGTTTCAAGTTTGTCTTCACAGATGCTTCTGTGTAAAGCATGATAGTCAGTTTATTCACCCAGCTGTAATTCCATGCATGTTCAAGCAATTTATTAGCCCTTTCATTCCACGCCCAACACCCACAATTTTTTGAAAGGAAGAACAAATCACACGAGAACACGAGAACAAATCAGAACGACAAAAAAAAACTTGCATAATGTGGGGGCTACCACAGTCGATCGCGAAACGCTTAGAAAGACGTTAGCGTAAAATTGTAAAAAGTACATACTTAAGACGTGAGTAACGGTTGCGGTTTCGGCTTCAACGTGGTGACTTAGTTTTTGCAGCATTAGCCTTAGCATCTGGGCCAGTATTCACAAAGTCTCTCATAATGTTGGACCCACTTGCGGCGTCGGCTGGCCAATGGGCAAAACGGCACTTACGAAAGAAAAGCGTTGTAAATTTGGAACGTTGTGCATTCATTATTTCCAGGAGGATAGATTTACATGAACCATCGTTAGATCTGTAATTGGATTACAGCGCGGAAGTAATGAGCAAGCAAATGAAGGTCAGTCTATTAGGCGCAGTCTATTAGTTTCTATCTATTCAGGGAAGACAAATCCCGGCTCACGGAATTCCTTTGAAAGGGATGACCGAGCGCCCGTTCACCTTCGTGTCGTAGCTTTTTCCGTTCGGAATCCGGCGCTAGTTCAATTGCTTTCGCTGCCGCATTAAAAGGACTTGCAGTGAAAGCTAACCTCCGAGTAACCAGCGGGCGTCGCAGATTCGTGTGCCGCCCTTTCCATGGGGTGCACATTTGTCAGAGCTTGTGTACGGCAATCGTTTATCACTCTTAGGAGCAAGAAATTTACGAAGCTGGGGTTAGCGCTAGTCAGAGACTGGAATTATCCAACACACCCGAAAGAGACCGTTGTCGCTGAGGCACCAGCGTCGGTCCTTTTTTTGTGCGCTTTACTACTCATCTACCCTTCCCTAGACCTCAAACCACGCTTTTTGGAAATAAAACGATTCATTCATTCATTCATTCATTCATTCATTCATTCATTGATTGTATTCTAGTACGTGCGTGAAAAAGGCATATGTGTGGTGTGTTTTTTTATCTGCGCGCGTGCGAGGAGCATATGGATCGACATGTTATCGATACCACTGCTTGGCCATAAGAATGACACATGAAGCGTAAATGCCCACCACGGCAGCGATTGTCCACATTACCTGACAGTGCAAACTGATGGAGGACGGACAAAATTACCGACCTTCTCTATGCAGCATAAGCTGTCGTAAATCACATATATCTGGCAAGAAAAAGCTTTTTATTTTCTACTGCTTTCATCTGAGCACTACACTGGCCCTCTGCACTTCTGCGATTGGGGTACTATCTGAACATTTTCTCACTCGAAAAAGAAATGTAGTTACCTTTCTGATTCTTTCCTATATTAGCATGCTATACACATTTGATTGAACGAGAAATTGAAACAAAATGTTCACCCGGACCAGAATTTACGAGTCGTTGTCAGCGATGTTTCGCATATGAGATGCAAGACCGTGAAATATTCATAGAGTACACGCGCATTCTACCATTGGAATGCTCATATTTCTTTATTTTTGCTAAACCAGCGAAGGAAAGAAAAAGGAAAGAAAGAAACGGTGTAAAAACGGTAACGAATGCAGGAAAGCAGGAAGTAAAGAAAAAAGTGAAGGACGTTTAGTAGTCATATGTTGAAGCGGTGGCATTTAGTATCCAAGCACCTCGTGGACGCACTACATGCCTTTTAATGCGTTAGCATTTTGCGGATACTTCGTGGACCTTCCTGGGGCCCTCCATCCATCCATCCATCCATCCATCCATCCATCCATCCATCCATCCGTCCGTCCGCCCGTCCGTCCGTCCGCCCGTCCGTCCGTCCGTCCTGTCCGTCCGTTCGTCCTGTCTGTCTGTCTGTCTGTCTGTCTGTCTGTCTGTCTGTCTGTCTGTCTGTCTGTCTGTCTGTCTGTCTGTCTGTCTGTCTGTCTGTCTGTCTGTCTGTCTGTCTCTATCTATCTATCTATCTATCTATCTATCTATCTATCTATCTATCTATCTATCTATCTATCTATCTATCTATCTATCTATCTATCTATCTATCTATCTATCTATCTATCTATCTATCTATCTATCTATCTATCTATCTATCTATCTATCTATCTATCTATCTATCTATCTATCTATCTATCTATCTATCTACGTAATGTAAATAAATATAATCAATTTCAACTTAATCTCCCAAGCAAGCGCCTGCAATCCAGCAGAAGACGCCTTCGCGAGATATGTACCACCGGATGACGGGCGATGTTCGCGGTGTCAACACCGCCCCCATAGTTCTTTTGAGCTTGAGCGGGGACCACGTTGAAGACGAGAAATGCTTTCGCTATGGCGCCATCCACTAAGGCAGATCCCTATCGCGTTCTGACAAAACCAAAACGCGGAGCATCCTTCGGCTGCAGCAACGTGCAAGCTGCAAGCAGCAGTGTTCACGGATGCTCAAGTTTTCTCACTCCGTTCTCTTACTTTCTCTATTCCCCTGTACGTATACATTCAACGAGAAAGTCATTTAAGAAAACAAATAAGGCACGTGGTACGCCATAGTCGTATTGTTTTCGGCCGAGAAAGCGGAGACGAGAAATCGACGCTTCTCAGTTTTCCTAGCTCTGGTCTCCTCACGGTAATGCATCCGGCATTCAGTCCCTATTGAAAGGCTTGCTGCACGGACCGCTTCATGTAAAACGCCTAGCATTAGTGGTGTCTGCCTTCCTTCGAACTCTGTCTTTTCTTTCGCGACTACGCGCTTACTTTAATGATCCTGTTCAAAAGGCTGTCTTTTTTTCTTCTTTCGTGATATTTGAACAACCGTTTCCCACTTATGCGCAAGAGTCGTGTTTTTTGCTTCACTATAAACATCTCGTTGTCGACTGCCTTGATTACTTTAGTGGCACTGCGCCTGGGGAAGAAAGAAGAGAGCTATGATTGCGCTTTGCAACTTTGTGCCATCCCCCTCCCTCCCTCCCTCCCTCCTGTTTAGCAGCAATCGCGTTGTATCGCAGACACTTGACCTCTTTGATGCTCGCCTCCGCGTTCTTTGGTTCTTTGTTGGCTGTGTAAACACCGTGTTCGCACTTGCATGCGTAGAAAGGGTAAAGATTTGTTTTATATTGAGTACTTTACTTCTTGTGGGTCTCATCGTTCGTGCTTTCGCTTTACGTTGAGTAACTCGCACTTGTTAAATTGTAGCACCAAGTACAATGGCTGGTGTGCTTCTTTCTTTTTGGCTGCCGATTTCTTTCTTCTAGTTAGAAAATGAAATGCTGTTGACTAGAGCGGAGACAGAGAAAAAGAAAAGATGCTTGCAGACTTACAGGTTTATGCAACTCTTGGAACAACGTATAAAAAAATGGCGTCAGTTGATACGCAGCGCTGCCCCCTCTCCACACTGCGACTTCTTAGTGATATGACCACGACCTGGAGAGGTTGGTTTCACCGCAGGAAAATCGGGGACCGACATCAAAAGCAGGCATCATGAAGACAAAAAGAGGAAAAATCTATTTACAGGGTATGGACGGCGTAGTGACACTCTCAGATTCTCGATTGGTTCTCAAGTGGTTCTGCTTAACAGTGAGACCCTGAGGGCTTTCATTAAAGCTTCGTGTAAAGAATGAGACAATCAGCGGAGAGGTCCAATGGGAGGGTTATCAAGGAATGGACGTGCCATTTTGTTGACCCGTGACGTCGACAGCTTCTTCTTTCTCGTTGCTTATCTCTGTTACTAGGGTCATCCCAGAGAGTGGCTGTGGGCGCGTATGCTGGCGATGCGATAGCTTCAGAGTTGGTGCTGAAGATGCCAAACACATTCCGCATGCGTATGGCCGACGCCGGAGGCACCTGAAGCAGCTTGTCAATCTCAATAAAGTGGCTGTGGTTGCGCATATAAGAGTTACCAAGGCAAGTTTGCCCTATCGCAGCTTGCAGCTTCATCGCTGATGTCTTGAAATGTGGCACACCTCACTAAGGAACAAAAGTGCCGAGGATAAGGGCAGTTAGCTCGTCTTTGGAAAAAAACCTGGAAATTTTACCAGCACTTGCGACGCCGAACTCCAGACCAATGATAACAGTGCTTAGTAGAGCAGAACTCCATACAAACTCGGCCACCGCGGGAGCTCTCATTTTTTTTCACTACATATCAGGTTTTTAGCAGTACTAAGTTGATTCAAGATAACATCCCTCAAAACTTTAAAAGATACGCATCTTACAGTTTTATAGACTGCCGTGTCAACTGCACGCAATGCTCTCTTTGAATACTGCGAGTAGGGACGTGAGTAGATCAGTGATCATTCAAATTAACGATCAGTTATCTGAGTGCGTTAGTTCCCGTGTTTCTCTTTCTTACTAAAATGCAATTTAAATGCAATCAAAACGGGAGATTTCGCAAGTACCAATCCTTGAGGAAGCACATACTGAACTGCGACATGCTTTAGTTTTTGTTTTATTTCTCTTTTCGTTCCTATTTCTATGAAATGGATTCTACAGTCGGCGACGAAGACCTGATAGCAGAGGGGCTACAAGTTGCGAAGCCGCCTCCATATGCAAATGAGGTACGGGGACTTCTAAATTATCCCTATCTCTCTTCTTGCGCCGCTTCTACTTCCTTAGAGGTTCTGAATTGTCGTCCTGAATAATGTCTACGGCTCTTGCAGAGGCCGCGCAGCCTTGAAGTACAAGTCCTGAATGACCTCTCCCTGACTTCTAATTTAATTATCGGAAAAGACAGAGGCGATGAACTAAGAGAAATGGACTGCTGCACTGAGTGCGTGTTCAAAAAAGGAAGGCGTGCCAGAAAAAAAAAGCGAAAGTGAAAGCATCAAATAGAGGAGACAGCTGCTGAATCTTTTATTCATGTTGGCGCAGCTTTTTTTGAGAATAAGAGCCTATCCTCTTAGAACCAAATTTCTCAGATAAATAATCTCTTAAGTGCAAGTGCCATGGAGATCGCCTTGAAGAAGACAAGTCCACTTGTCAAAACGTTGGCTCCTGCATTCACCTTGTTCACATTTTGCTCATCGTCATGGAGATTGTTTGTTGTTTATCTCCCTTCTTCTTTTTCTGTACGCCTGAGTTGCAAATTATTCGGAGGAAGGTGCTTTATGCGGAAGATTTAAGATCATGATGCAACGAGTTAAACAAGCAAACGGCTGTCCCTTCTTTGTTTTCTTCTAATGTATTCACACAAAATATTGCTAGGCGTGCGGATACTATAAGATCTTATTACATGCGTCGATATCCGTCATAAACTTTCACTCGCAAAGTATTCAGACAGATAACATTAGTTAAAGGTGGCACATATCTATACTGAAAACTATGGGCGTAATAAAGAGCGTGCTAGCACAAGACAGGTCTTCATTTACAGACATTTCATGTCGATAGCCGGACACAAAAGTTGTATTACAGATTGAAAAAAAAAACATTCGCAGGTTGAAAAACAAACTAGCCAGTCATCGACCGTCGTAGCTAATAGAGAGTTCGTTTTTCTCGTTAACATTGTCACCGTTGTTTTATGACTACCCTCTTTTTCTTTATGACTACCCTTTAGTCTCTTTTTTGTTCTTATTTTACTTTTTATATTTATTCGGCACACGTTTCCAACAAACCTACAGTTGAAACAGCACTCATGCCACCCCCCCCCCCTTCCCTTATTTGTCTGTATCTTTTGAGAAGTAAATAAGGAGGTTAGCCAGGTTTGCTACGTTACATTGGATGAGTGGGAAGGGGGCAGATAAGAAAGCCGCACTTGCGAAGCATTTGCTGTTGGTACGCACTCTCACAGTACATGCGTCGGAAAAAACATCTCTAAAAGACGCCTTAAGTTAAATATTCGTTTCTCTGTTTGCACAGCTTCCCGGGGAGCTGCCCTAAGAAAATGGCAAGACACAATTTGTTTATTACATGCGAAGCATTTCTCGCCTAGTCAGAGCCAAGGTCAAATACGAGACCATTCAATGTCACAGAGTTTGTTACCGATGCACGCCATCATCAAGGATGGTATTCCGACGTATTTCTTTTTTCATAGTTAGGACTACGGTTTTGACGAACGCTTTCTGCTGTTACTCAGAGTACCCCGAAACCTTTCATCATGAAAATGTACAGTGGTGTGGATCACACTAACAACCCTATAAACCTTCCTGCAATAGATGTTAAGAGAGACTTAATGCGGAATTTTTCGTCGCGTGAAAGAAAACACTTTGCACGCCAGCCATTCTGGCAAAAAAATTCTCGCTTTCTGGCCTTCTTGTAAAGCGTGCTTTTCCACACAAAGAGGCTTAGTGCAGGTAAGCATCGCTACTCACTGTGCTCTTTCAGTCAGGCAGTAACAATGTCCAAGGATAACGACCGTAATATCGTCTACTCTTTCTGAGTTCGCTTTGAAAATTAGGCTATTTCATCCCCGTCTGCCCTCTGCTCAAGTTCTGCGTTTCGTACACTCGGGGAGGCGCTTATTGAAAATCAATACAGACACTCATTTCAGTGGCCTCTCATCCGGACTTCCGCTACTTTTTCTACGCAACACAAATCCTTATTCCTACTATCGTCGATATATTAGTTATACTATGAGCTCGGTATTGAACCACTGAACCATTACTCTGAGTGAACTACTTCTCACCTATGAAAAATATTTCGCTTCGCTCCGCTCCTTCCGAATGCATACAGAAGGCAGAAACGCTCTAATTAGGTATTCTATCCGGCAATTTCATAAATATGTGGCATTTGAACAAAAAAGGAAAGAATGTTGTATGGAAGTGACTACAGGTAACTAAAATTTGACTTACCTGGGAACATTTTCACTTGGACCGACTTATAGAATAAATATTGAAAAATATGCAGCGTGTTTTATTTTATCGTTAAAACAATGTTTAAATATCATCCGTTACGCGTAGCATAAGTCTACTCTTTGAGCTTGATTGCACGAAGAGGCATACATTATTTGCGCAAAAAGAGAAAATGTATAGTTGAGTGACTAACTATTTTTTTTACTACATAAATTTCCAACTATAACTCATAATAAACTTACGAAACGTATCCGATGACGATAAAGTTCATATCCTCTTGAAATTCAAAGAGGAAAAGATGTGCGTTCCCAAAGTTTGCCATTAAATGCATTGGTGCTAGGGTAACTTTTCTGCTTCAATAGATAGAAAAACGTTTTGTTAAAAAAGCAAGCGGAAAAAAGACTAAATTTGTCGGCAAGTTTGGCTGCGCTTATCTCAAGATTAGTGCTAGTTTCATAATTCGTTCAACATGGATGCGCCTTGTGAAAACACTGGTTTCAATTCGTGTATTGTAATGTGTCCCTAAACTAATTAGTTAAGAAATTAATTAGTTAGATCTTGCTAATTAGTGAATTCTGCACATGATTTTCAGTGTAAGTAATGTATACCTCTTGTAGTATTCTAGCTCAATAAGTTGATTTGCAATAATTACCGCAGGCGATCTTTGAAAATGACTTTAACGTTAAAGGCACTTCTGAAATGTTTGCCTTTAGCCGTGTCCCCTAAGAAAATCTGTGCATTGTCTTAAGTAAATCAACCAATAAAGAAAGAAAGAAAATAAAACACCCATTATCATCCTCGGGCATCAAATGTACAACTCTTTAACTCCGAAAAAGAAAAGAACCACCGAAGTTTTGCAGAAGCGCCTGAGGCGCATAAAAACAGTTTCTCCCATTAGAATAATAGAAGTCACCTGTGCCGAATTTTCTCTATATCCCGTGTTACTGTACAGAGACATGTTTGTGGCTGCGCTCATCTCATCAGTAAATGAAGTCCTCCTTCTTTCTGTTTTATTTTGGTCTAAGTCGCTAAACATGCCACTTGCAGCGCTCGAAAAATCGGCAGGAAACAAACTAGTTGTGTACGTAAAACACCCTACAAGTCCATAGCTTCGACCATCGCCGAAGTCCAGCCGTATATATACCCCCAGAAAACGTACCACATTCCCGTCAGTATATAGCTCTCAACTTGGTAGCAACAAAAATGTTTCATTCGCTACGGCACTTCTGATTTTTGCCGTTCTTGTCCATCCCTGGCCAACACCAGCTCAAGTTTGGTATTAAGATAGCTGGCACACTGGTGAAATTGTCGCTTCTGATGACTGAATTTATCTTCTTCCCCTTTATCCCTTCCGGGCTTTTCTGCATCCCACATGTACCTTTACTGGCATTGATTTTTCGCACATACGTGGCCCTCTTCGCCGTTTCAGCCCTGTGTCGTGCTCGCCATTTTGATTATCATTTCGAAGTTTTCGCATATAATCTTGAACGATTTTATTCTTACTTGCTGTGCTTGCGCAAACGCAACATCTGTCATTTTCTTTCTTCACATCTCCTCTCTACTACTTTATGTGTTTCCACTCTGAACTGCTGTATATGAGTATAAATGTAAGCGCTACAGCTTCTGCAATGCTTTTGCGGGGCTGCGGGGCGGGGGGGGGGGGAGGGGGAGGGGAGTGGCTTATTACGCGTATTTACAGCAGTCCAGCAGGCATTGTGGCGACAAGCTGTCATTGGAAAGATCTCATAAACCCCGACCGAAGTCGGCTTTCTTACGCGGTCTTTCGCCTCTCCCGTGCTCCTGCCATGTTCTCAGGTTCTCAACCATGCCCCGACACGGCGTGCAAGACGACGACGTCGACGACAGAAGCAGCACCAGCACCGGCGACAGCGGCGCCAGCGTCACAGCAACAGTAGCGGCCGCAGCAGAAGCAGCAGTGCAAAAGTCGAAAGAAAAGGCACGGAAAGCTTCGCTTAAAAAAAAAAAATACTGTACGCCCCTCTCATCTTTACACTTCCTTACAACAACTGATTGACATGGCGAGCGTAAGCTTGCCGAGTGGCTTTGGCAACCCGTAAACGAAGTCAACGAGCAGTAACTTTGTTAAGGCGGGTCGAGAACCCGCTGGCCTTCTAGCCATTGTTTGGCGCCGGTACCAGTGCGCAGACAACGTGCTCTGAATAAGGGGAAGCTGGCCGCCCTGTGTGACTCGGCTCGGCTGTACAACTGCTTATCATCTGCCTGATCCCCGCCTGTTCCTCTGACGAACACGAGTTCGGTGTCCTTTTTGAATCGGCATTCATGAAGGGCTCCGCTACGCGTACCCGCCAGATCAAAAGAGTGATGTCACGGACATCTAAAGGGCGGCAACTATCGATCAGAGCGTACTGACCTTAACCACGCGGTGACTGTGTATAGCGGGAGGATAACAGAGAAGGATAGGAGAGACATCACAGAATGGAACTGACATAGGTTTTATCGTTTTAGTTCGTCTTCGAAATGTTCCCCTCGCGGTTACGTAGCAAGCGTGCTTTCCGGAGAAAGTCGAGTTGCCAAAAGTTTAATGAGGTTGTGCGCACTGCCATACTTATAGTCATTTTGTATTCTCATTGCTTGCTTTAGTAGGCGCTTTGCGTATAAGGTCGTTCGTTATTCGCGTGACGAATAGGTTTCTTATTGGGCGCCGCTCTTTTGCTTCCCGACTGATCGGTAGGACAGAGATCATTCGGGACCTTTATCTCATTAATAGTTCTGCCTGCAGGATTGTTTTTGCCGAAGCGGTCCAATAGTCGTTCTTTCTGCCACTAAGGCTTTACGATGCCTTCGGCTTGTCGAACTTGCACTTACGGCTAGTATCCTTCGTATATAATACTGCCCGTCTTCTAAACAGTGCCATGGCATGCTCTGGCCCACAAACTAAGAGGCCAGGCATCGCGTTATCAAGCTGGCGTGTGTTCCGGGCGTCCGACTCCAGCATTGCGCTTCTTTCCCCGGCCCATTGTGTCACCATGACATCACTGTCAAATCCGGCGTGCAGTTTCTCTGTACGCGGAGCACAGTATATACGCAAATCTGGCAGCGCAACACACACGTTGTCGAAAATCACATGGTAACCAGGCAGAAGCAACACGTAACACTGGAGCACAGTGCTACGAGGAGACTAGAATCGCACGTTTTATCGAGTCAGCCACTCCCCTAGGGTTGAATCAGTGACGGCTAGGATGGAAGCACTTGCGGTCCTTCACCATGCCGCATCGCGCCTGTGCTGGACATATAGTACACTTCAAGGAAAGGAAGCCCCGTCAACGGGCAATAGATCTTCGAACATCGATTAAAATTTAGCGAGGCCATTTGGATGGTTACTGACTTTTTGTAGACACCGCCTCCACCCTTCATATATCCCATTCCTCTACTGTCCCTGTATGCCGGCGCGCCTGCGTGCGCGCGTCCGCTTGTGTGTATGCGTGCATGTGCGTGTGCGTGTGTGGAACAAATTTAATCCCTCTCACCTAGGCACTACACTGATGAATTCAGGTTGCTGTCCTGTAATAGCGTGACTCCATTGCTCCGAAACACGTACAAATACTTCGACGACTGCGCTTCAGCTCTCGCCAGGAGCGCATCGCACGTTTCTTCTAATGAACAGTGCTACCGTCCAAGTGCCTGCATCCGCTGCGGAGTGCCAGGCACAGTGCACAGATCCGAATAGTGCTGGACACTCAAGCCGTGCAGATTCCCCAGGCGCGTGTGGGTTCGGAAAGTGTTGCACAGATTTCCAGAGCGCCACACCGGGTCTTCCGCCGACGCCTCCTAATTACAGGAAAACCGTGCGTGACGATGAAACAGCCTCTCCCCTGCTTGACCCGTGGTTACACCTTCAGCATGGGCGCTCTCTCAATTAGCTTCCCCTCGCCGTTCTCTCGGTCGCGCCACTCTCTTGGAAATTGAAGCGCCGCCCAGGCGATAACTCACCTGTCGGCCTCATCAGTCTGAACGACCCATTCTGCCCTCTTTTATATATTCCATCATTATATATTTGCCGAGGAGTTCTTAGAACGTCGCTGGCCAACTTGCGTAGTGCTGGCGCGTATGTCTCGTCTTCTGGTGAAGTGGTGGGTGGTTAGCGACGATGCTTAATCTTGGCAACGTCAGATCTGCGCATAACTTCTGGTTTTCTAACAACTTTAACAAGCCTTTGGAACTTCTTACGGACGCTTCAGAACACGGTGCAGGGGCTATTTTATATCAACGAGACGCAGAGCAATAGCCAGGACGGCAACTCAAAGAGATTCGAAATTATTGTTCTACGTTCTCAGTTGCTCAAGAACATTATATGAACACAGAAAAAGAGGCGCTAGATGTTGTCATCTCCCGTATTTCGGAAGCTATAAAGAGAGTATCCGCTTCCTGCTTTTCCCTGACTACCAAGCGTTAACCTACCTGTTAGGACTAACGCAACAAAAGGCAGGGTGGTCCATTAGATCAGTGAAGTAGAGCAGTTAACTTACCAACTCAGCCACCGCTCATGGACATCTTGCGGGACTGCACGGAAGGCTTGACTTGCAATAATGGCAAGTTCTGTGTGTCGGGAAGTTTGGTGCTAAAGGGTTTGATGCTGCATCATGACAGCCCTGAGTCAGGAGGGGACGATGGATGCTGGCAAACTTATTGTAAGATAAAAAGTCGATTCATGTAAAATATAAAATACCCTTCTTGAGTGGGGAATGGGGATGACAGATGTATGCACAGACAAGTACGGCACATACTGTATCTTGCTACATTTAAGGATTATGTATTGCTTGTGCCACAAGGTCACTTATCCTTTCTGGAAGATTGTACAAGAAATGGCAAACATTCAGTAGTACCTTAAATTCGCATATACTTCGACAATGTATCTACCTAGATACTGACAGACCCCAGCAGACGGCCGCCACGCAAAATCCTGGATAGTTGACAAAAGAAAAGCGTCGCTTTAAAACAGGTATTACGTACGTTAACCTACTTGTAGAGACTACCTCGATTGCTGCATAGTGCGATGGCCGTATGCAATACGGTGTGCGCAATGGAGCGAAAATTTCCTTTCTACCAAATCTAGCCTGAGAGAGAGCCACGCCTATTGCCCTGAAAGTAGGTCTTGTAAGGGGCACGACGACGTCGCCACCACGAGGTGACAAAGTGTACTATTAATTTTTAGCCGAAGAAAAAGAAAACGAAGCATTCGGGCTGGTATTCGCCAGCACCACTCGCCATCTGCCTCCGACGTGCGGAACTCTTAAAGCACGCGTACAGACTAAAAACTAAATGAAAATAAAAAGAAAGAGAAAAGAAAACGTGAATCAAGCACGAGCATCTTAACGCGAAACAAGCATGACTAGTGTCGTGCAAATTATGGCACGTAGAATCGTCTTCGAGGTGGCAGAAGAACCGCGCACGTGGTTCTGCATACGCGGCATACAAAAAGCTGCTAGCACAGTCTCGAAAAGCGAGAGACAAACGCTAGTAACGCGTACGGCCGAGGACAACGTCAACGTAGCATGGAAAGAAATGTGGCACATCGGGGATGTACGCCGGATGAACTGCCCTGCGGCAAGAAATTTGGCGAAGCATAAGTTCAACAAGCCACGGCTCCCTTCGCAGCTATTTTTCTGGCGCGTAGTCGGTTCTACAAGCGCGTCGGTTTTCCGTAAGCGTGACAGTGTCGCGCAATGCCCGTTCGCCGTCAGGCAAAAGATCTAATCTTCTCGCGCCTCAAATCGCACGGTGTGGAAGCACAGCACGTGCGCATTCGCTCGCGGCATTTGCAACAGATGGCGCATACATCTTGTAAACCTTAAAGCCTCTTTATAGGAAACCGGTGGCGATGGGCTATGTGCCTTCCGTTTCAATAGAGATGCTCACGTCATGATCGTAATCATCATCATCATGGGCTCAATTCACGATGGATGGCTTTAACGATATGGTCACTGTAGGGTAACGCATGTTTATTTGTTATTTTTTTATTTAGCAAGCCGTCGCTACCTGGACTGAGAAGGCCGCCCCACATTTGGGCTCAAGTGAAAGAAGCCTGGTCTATCAATAAAGTTTATTCTCTCTCTCTTTGGTTGAAATGCCGCTATACTTTCTTACATAATGCTCCTCGCAAATCGTTTTTCAGCCAAGGCTCCTTAAAAGGACACTCAGATGTAACAACCCTGGGCTACTTTCATGGCGATTTGCATTTGCTCGTCAGAGATTGGTTGGTTACTAGCGGAAAGAAGTAATGGCCATGTTTACCTTGAACTTCATGCCAGTGCCCATGCGCCGGTACGTTAGTGTGACTTCATGGGCTTAAATGTATTTCGGCTTGTTTAAATCGGTTTCAGAGAAACGTTCTCAAGGCTCGCTAGGTTGATAATTTGGTCCTTCAAGAATGCAAGGAAATCATTGTTTATCGACAGAATAATGGCCGTTCCTGTGTAGAGGCTCTCGATATCGTACGACGTCTCGAGCAGCAAGCGTGGGTTATCTCTGAGTCTTTTCCAGCTTACTTACTGACAAAGGCTGCGTTCTTTGTGATACTGACGTTCCTGGTGTTCAAGAGGTATAATACCCCAGTGAAGCGGGCAAGTTAAGTGCACTTATGGGGGTGCACTTCGGGAACTTGACACTTTACGCTACGCGGTGCTAAACGGAATAACAGAGCCCACTCGCCGTAAAAAAAAAAGGCAACAGATTAAGAGCGCGTTTTTTTTAAAGATGTATTTTAAAAAGAAAAAAAAACTTCTAAGAAGTGGTTGTTTTACGCTGTATTATAAATAAAAAGAAACTTAATCTATATTTTCTCAACAAGAAAACGAAAAGATTTTTTATTATAACAGTGCTGCAAGTCAACGCCGGTCAAGACGAATGCCCAGCCAATCCAGAAAAACATGGTGGCGTGCGACGAGGCAGCATTTGATCCTGATAGAACAGAATATGAGCGAGTTCTGTGCTGATTAGTTTGTTAAAATCTATTCAGCCACTAAAATGAACTTCTGTGTCCTTTTTATATGGATTACATTGTGCACCATTGAAACCGCTGGCGGCGAGGCTACGCACTTGGCCAGAAAAGTGGGTTCCGTGAACGCACTCCGGCCGGAGTGCACGCTTCTGCGAGTACACTTTACTTGCGACGTTTAGGTTTGGGAAAGTGCACTTAAACCGAGTGACACTCTCTGTAAAAGCGCTTAACTTGGTCGCTTCCCAGGGGCATTCCTTATCAATTCATCCGACTTAACATTTCGCGTTAAAAAAAAAGAAGGCCTGTTAACGCATAAATTACCAGCTTGTACATGTATATCGCCTTAATGTTACAATATTCGCCAGTTTGCCGAGTTTGCTCACAAATGACTTCTTTCGAAGCTCCAAATTAGATTAGACATTTTCACTATATACAGTTAGAACATTACGGATTATAAAATAAATACGCGTAGTGAGCAGCCGGGCAAGTAAATGTGTACGGCTTCATGGTACGTATTTGGATGTGTTACTGTGCACGAAATTGGCAGAACAGATGAAGGCGCAGCTAACTTCTGCAGAGCACTGCCAGTACCGAACTACCGAGAGCTCAGGATCATGAGAAAGAAACAAAGAAAGAAAGAAAGAAAGAAAGAGAGAGAGAAAGAAAGAAAGGAAGAAAGAAAGAAAGAAAGAGAAAGAAAGAAAGAAAGAAAGAAAGAAAGAAAGAAAGAAAGAAAGAAAGAAGATGTGGTGAAATATCCGTGCGGCGTCGTGCCTCGCCAATTTATCTCAGCACCTAGAGAAGCGCTACATTCAGTGCACAAAGTGCTAAGTGCGAATTTATGAAGCACCTCTCAGATAGTCTTTTTTTCTTCATATGGCCCTGACGTTCAAGACACAGCCCGTCGATTTGCCTTTTCCATCAAATCCCTTCATCGTTCGTCGAAAATGCATCCTCTCGGAATCAATTTTCTCAGCCAAGATTGGCAAGAAAAAAAGAAAAGAAAAACGAAACAATAGAGAAATACAGGCACACGAACAAAACGAAAAGCATATCTCCTGCAAAAAACGAGAAAGCCGCTGGAAAGGTCTCCCAAGAATTCCGGAGACTTGCCGCCGGCGGAGAGCGATGAGAAAAAAAAAAGACCTGGCAAACCCTTTTTTTTTTATAGTTACTACCGCCATCATTTGCCGCCACCGTTGAAGTCTCAAGCAGCTGCCTCTGTCGGCGTCGTTTCCCTCTCAGATGTCTGCGAAGATGGATGGCACCGATATTGACGAGAGTTTGCAAAAAACTGCGCGCATGCCGGCGCGGTAGACTGGTGGTGATAGCCACCCAACCCCCGTTTCTGGAAGAGGCGACGCCTCTGACTACGACGATGACAGCGATGAGGGCAGAAGTGACATGGAACGCAATCCGCAAAGTCGACCGACAGAATGGCAGCTCTTCAATGCTAGTTGTCGCCCGGGAATGGAATAAATAGCCAAATACTAAAGGAGAGCATGCCTTGCGGGTGACTCCGTACTTTATGTTTAGCCCACTGTGGCCGTGTTTCACGTGAGAATAGAGTTAGCACCGAAGTGTTCGGGTTGTTCAAAACGCACCGTTTCCGAAACTATAAAGCCCGGCGCTGGGGTAAAATTTTATAGATAACTATCCTTGTGATTTGCGAACTTGTTGCGAACACCATTGCGAATTAGGAATAGAATGTTACCAGTGTGATTGTAATATGTCGCGCTGGTGAGATTTTTTTAAAAGTTGGGCTTGGTTATCAGTAATGACTGTTCAATTGTCCCACAATGCAGCGGTGGTCAATAAGTACTCACCCTTTGCCCTCTTGGTCGCGTTGAAAGCGGCATGTGTAGTTAGCCTGGGTGGTACGGTCGTAGACTGTTTTGACAGCTTCATCCACACACCAGCAATGATTTCCATACACACGACCTAGCTAGAATGTACAACACACTCGATTGTTTTTCTGAAGGCATTCCGTTAAATCGTAACGATTCTTTTTATACACGACGAGGAATTTTGTTTAATAGCGCTGGAAGAAGAGCACATACATGAATGGACGCATCGTCCATAGCTGGCTTGGGATAGAAGAAACCAAGACATCTGCATGAAATGAAGTATCGTTAATACGAGGACAACCCGGGTTTCAAAGCGTCAGGGCCAGGGCACAAACACGAGAAGCTTGCGAATTCATATCCTGATGTGTCAGTGCCATGCAAATCGTTGTCGCTGATATCAAAGCTGCGGTATACACTTTGCACGTGTGTGTACAGTGTTGAGCAGGCACGCGACTTCCTGGTGTTTATGTAGATGGCAAATTTTGTGTACTCCTGGTTATTTGTTTTGTCTGTTCATAAGTACGAGTTAACTGCTTGTATAAAGTCAAGTAACTGCTCGCAATCTTTGGCGTTAGCGTTGGAGTCATTAAAGCTGGTAGTCCTACACGACACATCAACGACACTAATAAAAAGTAAAAAATGACTACCGCTTCTCCTCGGCCCTCAAGCCTCCACCCCTACCCCCTCCCTCCCTCGTAGAAGCTTACTCCTCTCCACCCGCAATTTCAGTTCCCGAGCAAACACCTCCGTTTCGCTGTTGGGACTAAGCTAGCCGGCACTAGCTCCCGTGTGTTGGAAGTGGTGTCGATTTGAAGTAACAATTGTTAGCCTTCTTTACCTCTTATTTTGCACAACGACTTTATGCTTTACTAAAAATAATAATAACAAACTATAACGTTTAATGCGTGCGTTACCTTATCTCTTGAACAATTAGCTATGCGTTTCTTACTGTCATGCCTATCTGTGCTTTTTTAAGTAACGTTTTTTATGCCTTCGTTATATCTTTTTATGGATTATTGTTGTATGCATATACCTATCTATCTATATTTGCTGCTGGCGAACGCTGACTGCAGGATTTCCGGGCCTTTTCAAGGAGCCACGAAACAGCATTTTTTTTCGCAGTTCTAATATCTGTATTGGCGGGCACGATGTCAAATTATCGTAATTGATTTGAATGACGTCGTACCAGTGCGTTCCTTCAAGCTTCCCCAAACTTTCAGGGGTGTCTGGAATCATATCAAAATATGTCAAGTCGCAACTTGACCGTGTCAGGATAAGCCATTGACTAAGCGAGTCCCGGTGAAACGGCGGGCCCCTTCAAAGAGCGGGTGGGCTGTGCGTGTCCTGAAGAATGTGCAACTCGGAACTGCAGGCGACACCACCTGAATCATGTGGAAGTCTTCATTTCGACATGAACACTCAGCCAATGAGATGAAATTGTGCTGTTCCTTGTAAAAGGCTCGTAGCGAGTGGATGCCAAGAATTACAAACAAGATATGACATGTCTGAAGGCCGGAGGCCGGAAGGCCGGTCGCCGCATTTGTATGTGGGTCGTATAGAAAGCTATCGTATTGCAAGCTTTGGTTGAAGTGGAAGAAGCACTTAGTGTTGAATGTATTCTGAAGCCACATCACTACGGACTTTTTTCATAAGCAGTGTGTTGCACGGATACGTAAAACTCCCTATTTCCGAAAATAAATCGTATTATAGTAAAGGGGAACGCCTGCGCAAGATTCAACAAATTTACGGATTACATTCCCAATAAAGATCCTGCATTGTTAGGGAAAAAGTGCATTGGCATAAAATAGACTGGCCTACAAGCGACAGCTCACAGTCCTGCAACACCACACGGAGAATGGAAATGAGGAAAAAGAGAGAAATTACGGTTTATCAGAAAAGCAAGATCTGTATAGAAAGAAGCACCCTGCACAGACCTTTTCCTAAAGCCGCATGTCTAGCGAAATGGATCGCAAGATGTCTACCACAAGTTTGTATCCATAGTTTGTGGTAATTGCGTTTGTGGTACCGGAGTATACGTAACTTGCATCTGAATGCGAACAATCGTTGCCTGCTCGTGTATCTTAAGGATTATTCAGTGTCTGCGGGTATTGCACAATTTCGCAGAGCATGTGCAACTCACGGGCTTGGGGGTTTTAGGTACGGGAACGTGTCCGCAGTCTGGGCTACTCATGTGACCAACGATATTCGAGTGTCAGTGGGTGAAAGATGCTCCCAGGTCAATGCAGTCTACTAAGATTCATCGACAGTGCTTGATCATAAGAGGATGAAAGGTTTCATTAGGGTAAGCATCGCACTGGCGACTGTGCCGAGGAATAATTATGTGCAGTCATCTACAGTACATACTTGCGTAAAAAAAAAGCTAGGTACTTTGTATCTGCACGCGACTACGCAATCTGCACTTCGGCGGCGTCGAACAGCCGTTCTTGCTTTTGCGTTTATAAGTTTTTTTTATTCCGTGCTTTAATGACTATGTATGGATTGGAATGACCAAGAAGACTGCGAAGTCGCGCATCGTCAACAGCGAATACGCATTGTGGACCTATTTTTATTTAAGTCAGCTAGGCTGCGAGAGACGTCATGTTGAAATTGTAGCTAGAAACAGAGCAGTGAATAAGAGATAAATGAGTATACCAGAGTAAATGGAATAACTTAAAATCTTTGACGCATCTGAAAGGCAAAAGAGAGAGAGACAGATGAAAGGGCAAAAGCAAAGAAACGTTCACTGCATACTAGGAACATAACACAGTTGCAAGATGCTCTCAATTTCTATCTGGCGATTATAAGTCTTATCTGATATGAGAACGCACATACACAGAGAGGAAGGGAAATAGGGAAAGTGCAGGCTAGCAACTGCCAAAGGGAGGGGCACAATGTCTGCCTATTCTTTAGGAAGGCAAAGATAGAAAAGGAAGTAGAAGATAAGGTGAAGAGAAGTGAAAGAGAAGAAAAAAACAGCAAGATGACAGGCAACAAAAGACTAAAATAAAGCAAGGCATACAGTGAGCAAGTAGGAACAGAAACATACAAGAAGGAACAGAAAGAAGAAAAAAAAAGACGCAAGTTGCACTAATTATAGAAGGACGCAAGAAATAAAAAACAAAGTTAGAAAAAAATATTTCGTTCTTGCAAAGTTTCTCACAAACGGAAATCCATGCCAAATTCTTCCAGAAAAATAAGCAGGGTGCGATGAGCCTGGCTGCGTCGAGAGCCACAGCCACTCGTATACAGGCACTGAACAAGCGTCGTACATTGCAGACCAACTGGGCTATTGGGGGCGAGGACTAACAGAGTCGCTATCTCTCGGAAGACCCTCGCTTGCGTAGTATGAGGGATAATGCGGCGCGCTCCTCATAGGTTTGGTTGTCGGCGCTCAATAAAGACATAACGCCGTAGCCCTCCTGGCCCTTTTTGCAAGTACTCTCCAAGCAAAGGATGTTTCTGTCAAGAGAGAATAAACATTTTTATTAAGTGAATGCAGCTTTGGAGAGGCGTACTCATTCCAGAACGCCTTCAGCTCGGGCGGCATCCTGGGTTCTCGCCATCAGCCGTTGCTGATCCTCGAGGTCGGAGATGGCCAAGGCTCTCTCCCAAAGCTCGTCGGTGTGGTAAGGGTTCGGAGGATTTAATGGTGCCTTTCTGCAACCCCCTGCTATGTGCCTGAAGGACTCGGGCTCTGCGCAGAAGCGGCATTGCGGAGATAATTGTGTAAGGGCTATGAGGTGATTTCTGGTTGGGTGAGGGAATGTGTTAACCTGTAGAGCTCGGAGGAATCGCTTCTGCTCTCTAGGTAGTGACATGTGGGGGGGTGCATATGTTCTGAGGATTAGCTTGTAGTGTTGTGGGATGTCAAAGTAATAAACTTGGGCAAACCGAAAGTACAGAGTGGGTTACAGACGTTATCTTTTTACCGAATACGTACAGTGAATGTCCACCTATAGGGCGGTCGCCGCGATGAATCCCGCGAACGGTATAATTGCGCGAAAGGTAGGCAGTCGCCGAGAGCAACCTATGTGAAATATGTTCTTTTAGTGGGATGTCTGTATAGTCAAATCAAGCATAACAGATTGAAGCCTCAATGCAGCGAACGCACGGGTCTGCAGCGACCGACTGCGCATCATTTTGCTTTCGCTGCGAGCGCGTTTTCGTACCTTGCCGTAAGCTTCAGGCCGCAGTATTTGAACATTTGACAGTACACAAGCAATCATTGTTGCGTGGACACTATCAGAGCTGCTCAAAAGTAATTTCGTTATAACTATAGGGACTACGACGCAATACGGCGATTTGTGATGTGCCATCGGGACGGTTTAATCTTCTTTTTTCTTTTCTTCTAAATTCTTGGACGATTTAATATCATTAGTTCTCAAGTTGCGTTGCATTGTATGTTTATTGCTCTTCTCAGCGAGCAATTTTTCGCTGCTTCTTTTTATTAATCTAGTACATTCATTGTTTGGTGCTAACACAAGCATGAGCATAAGCCATGACTTTCTTAAAATTTTGCTTCTTACTGTTCCCTTTCCATTCCAGTGAACTTGCCAGTATCTAGTATCAACAAGTTCATAGACCAAATCTTCACGACATTAGCTGGGCAGTGCGCGTTGGCAACATTCTCAGACCGCACTTTCTGCTACTCACGGAACATCGCAGCCCCGACACCGTAGCAGAAATATTGCTCGCGAAAGTGCTTGCTACACAGTCGAGTTGTAGCTGATGGCTACTTGCTGGTTCTAAGTTTCGTGATCCAAGCTTCACGCAACTTTTTGTCCTGCAGTGTGGCTACGTGTGAAGGCTGACACCGGGCTGCATTGCGTGTGCGTCCGGTACTGCGGCACTGAGCAGTAGCCTACCATGTCGGACGCCTTCAAAGGCAGCCACTACATATTATAGTGCATTCAACTGTTGACAAGCAGACACCCGAAGTGGGAAAAGCTCCCTACTTAATCAGAACCGCAGCGCAAGTGAGGCTTGTAACATTAATTTTCAGCTCGCTTCGGCGCTTCCGAAGATGCCGACGTGGCCGCTCTGTCCACATGATCCCTCATTCCACGTCATGTTGACTGTGGCGCCAGCATTTACTAGTGGTGGAGCTCGCCCCCAATAGTCCCTTAGTAGCGACGTGTGCTACGAAAGGAAAGCTGAACACTCTAATATAAGGCGCTCGAACGTCTCCCAGAAACCGCAAGAAGCACACGACGGACTGTCTGCAGGTGCTTGCCGGTGTAAACGTTCAGATACCAGGACGCAGCCAAACCTTAACTTTAGAAATAAAGCTGCAGCACGATGAGGCATGCCTTTACCACGAACAAGGGAAGCACAGGATCTTTTAGTAACACGCTGGTATCACCAACCTCGCATCGTCAAGCCTACACATATTTTACGGACGCTCACGTACATTGTGAGCACAAGAAGAAACGAGTCGATTGGCTGTTTAGTTTCATGCGATACCTACGCGCGAAGATATCCACTGGCAAACAAGGGATACTCCACAACATTTAATTCTGCTGGCAGATTCAGTGATGCTGCTCACAACTGGGCAATCAGCGTCACTTCTCTGTAGTCTGGTGAAGACAGCGCGGGTGTCCGTAAACATGACGACACTCAATATCCTCTTGCACGTACTTCAGAGCAGCATCAATCGCTGCAAGCTCCGCAGTTGTCGATGAGGCTGGTTGCGCTACGCGAAACACCCATCGGATGTTAGTGGAAGGGCAGTAGAATGCTGCAGAGGCGCTTTGGCCATCGCTCCATTCGTCCGTAAATACTTTATCATTATTTCTAAATCTTTCGAATAAGTGTAACTGGGCCAATTGAAACTGTGCCGGAACAGGCAACGCATACTTTTTGTGTATTTCTGGAACTTCAAGATAAACGGGGAATAGAGATTTGCTGAAACCTTCCAGAGGTGTAACTGAGATAGCACCTTCAGAACTGCCAGCTATGGTTGTAAGCAATGCTACCATTTCTCCCTGCGAGAGAATGAGTGCTGAATCAGACGATTAATAAAGTGCTTGGCCATCCGATTCGCGGTGCCGATGCTTGATGCGACGTATAGAGCTCTGTGGTCTGCAAGAAGCCTCAGGGGCAACTGATGTGCTTCTGTAAGTAATGTAACTGATTGTGACTCGCGAGGTAAGCGAATCATGACTTGGAGGCCAACCCGATGGTCACATTCCAGTTGGGCCACCAAACTATGCGGCACATTAGGAATGGCAACGCACACATCCCGCCAGAGTGTACAGATGATTGATACATCTGCAGTGCTGTCGTTTGGTCGCAACCGGCACCCCTAGCAGTCAAGGCGGTCAGGTATTTAAGGAGGGACTGTGATTTGTGCCATACAGATTTAGGCGCAGGGTGCCGCGTAAGGCGGTCATCAATAATAACGCCCGTGTAACGGTGTTGTCGTACCCATCGTGTTGGTGTCTCGCCAAGTTGCAGTCGGCTCATGCCTCGATGGGCACGTTGTCTGGGGGGGGGGGGGGGGGGAGGTATGTAATTGCAGCCGGCTTGGCAAGTGAAATCTGCAACCCCACTTCATCCACGTACACTTCAGTCGCACTCAGAGCTCCCTCCATGCTCGCACGAAGGCGCGGGCTACGGTGAGTCTTACTGCGTTCTGTTGTCATCTTCGCTTCATTACCTTCCAGGCGCACGTGAAGACAGATTGGTCCACAGAGCGATGCCATCGACATAGACAGCTATGCCTATTGGGAGGTCACATTCCTGGGGAAAACGACTTGGAAGCCCAGCAAGAACGCAGTTAAAAAGAAGAGGCGATAGAACGCTGCCTTACGGGACACCACGCATCACATTACGAGGTTCACTTATTGCTCCTCCAACGCGCACTTTCATTCTGCGCTCTGATAGAAAATTACGAACAAACAGAAGAAGGAGACCTGAAATTATAGCGGTCGCAACTGTGAAAATTATCTCCTCATTTGGAACTGAGTCGATGACATGAAAGTGACCAACACCGAAAAAAAATATAAAAAGGAAAAACAAGAAATACCAAAAAGGAAGTCGAGAACATGTATTTTAGCAGCGCAGTCTTCGTAGTAAATTATTGCTCCCCTTTCTCTCCGTAACCTACTCGAAAGGAGTACACTCACGATCTACGCCGCGTGGCCCATCGGGCCCCCGAGAAATCCCATGGCCCATCCGTTTACCAAACGAAGTATATTGAGCGCAACATTTTATGACATCATACGCTGTACTGCTTGTTACACTTGAAATCAAACAAAAAAATATTTGGCCTAAGGAAAGGTAATTGAACGGATCGCATCACCAACCGAGAAAGAAACAGACGGGAGGAAGCGACAAAAGTAATCCACTCGACTCAGTTCTGCGGTCGTGCCTAGCTCCTATATGAAAGCTCATTAGTGTAGAAGTTAATTAGCTTTTGCTCCTCTCAGTGAAACTGACATCAAGACACACGACCTTCTCATGTACTTTCTCGATATCGTTCCCCGCGGACGGCGGCATTCTTACTCTTGGAAGCTGCGATGCGTTCCGGTTGGAGCGCCTTTATTAGCTGCCCTCCGGCGGCCAAATTAATTCTGCCTTGGGTTATTCGACAACCCCTGACTTGGTCAGCGGCGCAACGCCCGCATAGACCTGCGAGCAAACAATACATTTCTGTTCTTGTACAGAAGATACACACGAAGAAATCGACGCATCCAGCACTGCATGCTTTCGGGCCCAATCTACTTCCAGCTGGTGGGATCGTTTCCTGCGGTGTTTACACGCCCACTGACTCGCGTGGCCGGCAACGATATCGGCTTCTTTCGGAGCTGATCGTTTCGTATCCTTGTATTTACTTCGTTGTCTCTTCTCTCAGAGGTTCACGTCCTCAGACGTTGCCGTCTTCTATCTCGTTTGCACTTCCTTCTGCTGATCGAGGCTGGTCAAACGACCTGTCCAGTACCGCGGAATCCAGATTCGCATCAGTTATTCTCTCTCTCACGCCCCTCTGTCTTGTTTTTACTCATCCTGGAAACAGGTATACCAAAGGGAGCTATGTCCTACTATAGTCGCGTTATGTTGAACTCACGTCGTATTGATTCGCGCATTGTCGCATTTGCGTATATGCCCGCTGTGCAGGTCGAGCAAAGCTTGCGGTGTAGAATAAGACTGTAGGCATAGAGAAAGGAAAGACTTGGTAGGTAAGCAATAAGGAACATCCCGACGACAATGAAATATTTAGTCAGCATGTATAGTTGCGCGTTGCATAAAAGACAGCCAATTTCTCGCACAGTATTTCTCCATACTGAGTGCGGTCTCTTCTCCAAGGCTATCCTGACCAGACAGACAGACGGACGGACGGACGGACAGACGGACGGACAGACAGAGACAATGTCCTGCTTTCGTCTTGTTCACAATCGAAATGGTCAACAGGGCTCAAATACTAATTAATGACTACTCTCCACCTTGCTGGTTTCCGCAGAACTATTACATCAAACTCTTTCCTTTACTTCGAGTTATTGACACATTCTACTTCGTCCTGCTATCTGCTGGCCGCCTGGTTAGCTTAGATGGTAGAGCGGCTGCCCCGGAAAGGCGGTGTTCCCGGATTCGAGTTCCGGACCAGGATGAATTTTTCTTCAACTGCGAGGCTTTTCTTTCCGGGAACCAGTATGGGTTTCTTTTGTAGCAATTGCTACGAACGGGTGGATGTCTGATTTTACCTTGATTAATTACTACTCTCCACCTTGCGGGTTTCCCCAGAACTATTACGTGAATGCATGTTTCTCGCAGAGACAAATAAAATCACACGAACTCGTCACTAAAGAATGTACATGGGCTTACCAACCGAGAGGCTCCATTTGTCGTGATTCTCTTCCTCTTTCTTATCCTTGGTAAGCTCCGCACATACAGCGAGAAGCATGTCGGGTAAAGTTACTCGGGTGATCAGGTAATGTCGGGTAAAGGTGCGCGACAGGTTTGTAATGCCATGTAGGGAAATCCAGGTTAAATGGCAATGAGATTAATAGCTGCACATCGATCTTAACTGCGTTCACTTTCTCTAAGAAATAGCACTCTCGGGACGCGTTACACCAGCTGCGACATTCCTTCGGCTTAAACATTGATAAAGGAAGCTAGTCGGTTTCATGACGACTAAAGAACGCTTCTTATTGTGAACGAAGATAGAGGCGTCACCATTTGTACTTTGAATTTGTTCTATTGTAGTTGATTGTCTACGCTAGCTTGTCCTCTTCTTCTTTCTTTCGCCCAATTACCGAAAGAGTGGAAAACGTGTGTTCGTCAGTCTATTGTAGCAGTATGAGTTCGCTTTGCGAAGTCTAAACCAATTACGAAATAAGCGTAATTAATTGGCGGCGTAGGTTATGAACAAACATATACCTTCCGTAAACAATGACGTCTGTATGGCTATAAGCACTACCTGTTGCGCAAAAGAGATAAAGGACCATCGCAAACATCCTTCCAAAACCTCCTATTTTCTTCACTTCTCGTACTTACCTGATGTGCGATGCTCACTGTTGCATCCACACAGTATGGGCCCCCTATGCTGCTGTTACTGTTCTGCAGAGTCAGTAAATAAAGCCTAAGATTCCCGTTCATGCGTATTTCCGGGCTTTGCTGACTTAGTAAATCAGCACAGTTGAAATACACCGACATGCACACAATTAGAACACACTACCTTTTACGTGTGTTCATAAATGCAAAACGCTGTGTGTCCATGTTTTTCAACTGCGCGAGTTTAAACAAAACTAATGAGTAGCCAACCATAGCTCACCAGTATAGCTACCTGTGCTGTGATGTCTGCTATCTTCAGCTGGGTAGCTGTGGTGATGGACGAAGAGAAGCATAAGCCTTCCGTTCCGTGGTATGGCAAAAAAGGCAATCGAAACCAATTCCACGCGAACACTCATTCAGGTCGAGATGGTAGACCGAAGCTAACCTGCTTGTCCCCTGAGAAATGTGGGCGTATAACTCGGAGCGCTGCTCGGTCTTCCGATGAGTTTCTGATCCCCCATCATTTAGTTCTTTTTCCCCACTACTCTCCTCTGCCGCGAAATAAGAGCGAGATTTTTCGCCGTCGACGAGCATTTTCGAAAATAAGAGCAAACACAGCGAAACGACAAGGCTAAGAAGAAGTAGCCGCATACTGGTAGTCCAAAACAGCACTGGTGTTGTAACCTTCTCGCTTTCTCTCTCTGTGTTCTTGCGTTTATCCACATTCGCTTCATGGTGATTTTCGTGCCTGGTTCGTTGAATGCGCCTGTTGAGAGACGTACCAGCTGGCGGCAAAGAAAAGTAGTCTGCAGGGGTCAACTTCTTTCCTTGCTCCTGTAGCAAGCACGGCCGTGCAAACTCAGGCGCGTTCTTTAGCTCTTGTAGTCAATTTTCTCTGTCTCATTCTACGAGGCACATGAAAACGTTACCAGAACGTTCTGCTCTCGCTCGCTTGCTCTTTCTTGCTGCGTTTGACCTGAGCATCACTTCACAGAGCGATGAAGGTTGCATTGATGGTCTCTTTCAACTTACTTTTCTTTTTGGTATAGTACATTCACACCCAACGCAAAAGTGGGACAAATTCAGACTACTTTCTCCCGGCCCCGGTTCAGTCAATGCTCGAAGCCCGGTTAAAGTTCCTCTCGAAGTACTTTGCCTTCACTGAATGGATTATACTTGTTTTTAGGAAATTGTAGGTGTGTTTTTTAAGGACATTCTTGTAGATTACTGGCGATGACGCAATTTCCTTCGCACTATGAATGTACTTTATCAAAGTGTTGCGAAAGAAACATTTGACTAGTAGCAATACAATGCAATCGTGAAAAAATGTGAAATACGTAGATTCTTGCTGTTCCTTTAGGGAAATGAAGCAGTGTGATTTTGGGAAGCACATGGACGTATCTTTGAATTTTGTGAACAACGTTTCGTAGTCCACAAATATTTGTTTCGTGTGTAACTACGACATTAGGTGACATTGCAAAAGAAAACTATGAGCGTATAATTTCAGTTGTCGACTATTTGATGTGTGGCAGGGGGGTGGGTGGGGTGACATGTGGAAGTGTTCCGTGTCTACACTTTTCTTTCTTATGTGAATAAGAAAATATAGGAATTAGGTCGAATTGAATTGCACAAGAAGACCACAGTGCTTATCAATATGTATGCGAATGTTCTTTTGCGTTGACATTCACTAATTTTTTTTAATGTGAAGTGAGATGTGAAATTTTGCGTTGGCTGCGTTGAAATTTTGTGCAAGCAGTGTTTAACGCTGCTGGTCGAGTGGCTTTAAGGAAAATGTTGCATCATCGCGGCCACACTCACTGCACTTGTAAAGTAGAGCAGAGAAACGCCGAGAGAGCCATTTCATACACATGTATAAGATATGCAAATAAATAGATGTCACCAAGTCAGCCAAGCTAGCCTTTCTACTAGATTTAAGTTGCGATAGAGTTGCTTTTTATCTTGTACTGACGCGTTTCGTCGCTTTGAATTTGGCGCTAGTTAAGATTGTTCTTGTGTTGAGCCAATTTTTAATGCTCTAGTACTGGGTTGGCATTTTTCCATGGTCTGATGCCGCACTGATTACTGAAAAAAAAAAAAGCTGGTCGACTCGCACCACGAGCAACGCTGACGTCAAGAAATTGACATTGATGATACACGCTCTTCATATTTCCTGCAAATATACCGAGAACATATAGTATACTTATTTTTATAAATATGTATAGCTGCTTCGCGCTATGTATATTTACAAGAACAAATAATGGAATACTGTCATTACGCTACTTGGCTCGTGATAAATAATATACAACAACGATGACGTATCCGTCATCGGGAAAGACGAGACCATTTGTAAACAGATGGACAAGCGCCATATTTGGCGGGTGCAAGGAGAAAGATCACGCCAAGATGAAGAAGTAAGTACGCAACATGCAGAAAAGTCATGTAGAAAGCCTAGAATGCTCAACTGAGAAAGTGAGCACATTTTACGAAAACAGCGAGTCCACCGGGCCATCCAGCACAGGTTTAGCCAGTCGACGCTGGTGCAGTACTCATCAGGCGACGATGATCGATGATGCTTTGAAGATGGGCATGGTGGAGACGGGCAACGGCCGGACACCTTTCCGACGTTCGCCAACCGCAGGCCGCAGGAAGAAGTTAGACGGGGTGTAGACCCTATAGCTGGAGGCCTGGAACGGCCTTCGGGGAAGAACTCGACTGGCCGCTACTCGCGCGCCCTGGGCGCCTTCTTCTCCGTCTTCATCCTGGTCTGCCCCGCTTGCCATCTCCCTCTGACCTGCCCCACGTGCACTTACGCCTCCTTTTCATTGTTTTTTCTCGCAGCAAGTGAACCGGCGCTGATGCGCTCTATGAGCGGTTTTCTTGGCACGTCGTCGTCGTCCGTTTGTCTAAACACTGTTTCGCCGTTGTTGACTATGCGCTCATCATCACAACTGCCAACTAACCTAATATGCCACCCTTCTAAGACACTCGTTCCACTGGAGTACAGCGTAAACTCTTCAGAAAGTACCACGAGCGCTTCCGAAGGCTTAGCTACGTAATGGCTTGGGTGACCTGGTACACGTACGGCACTATGCAGAGGTTTTGTACCGATCTAAAAGAAGGCAACTCTTCGGATACGAAGAAACTGATGCTTAGACGAAGTAAACATCAGGATCCCTTCAACTCAGGACTCCGTTCATACAGCCAATTCGACACTTAGAGCTGTGTCTATTTGCATGACGAAATCCGAAGGAGACAAAAGAATCACAGACAGACGGATACCTGAATTGATAGCACGCGGGCGAACAAAGAGAAGCCTTTGCCCGGAACCTATACGTCCGAGACAAAAGACAAACTACGTCCCTGACGAAAGACGAGGACCCACATGGAAACGTTGACACAGGGTTGAGGCTTCCGTTTTTTTTTCCAGCTCATTCGTCTGTGAAGCAAAGTACGCTTCAACTTCAGCTGTTTACGTGTCACTTTTGATTTTAATTTTGGGATGTCATCGCAAGCAAAACACGAGACTTGAAGAAAGGGACAACACGAGGCGGCACTGACAACTGATGATTTAATGAAACGAATGCCAAGCTTATATAGATCAGACACACATGTGCACCCGAAAAGCAACGTAAAAACCAATAAAGAATTAATAAAAAAAGAATAAATACCCAGAGCGACCTCAAATAGGCGTGCGATACATATACTAAGAAAACGCTGACAGACTAATGAGGCACCGAACACGTGTGTACCACATGGAAAGAAACAAAAGTTATTTAGAAACCACGGCTTCTCAAGAATCATGAATCACAAAGTCATGAATCACCAACTGGCCTACACCCACGCGCTGCTACATTACGTGTGACAGTTCCCTGTGCTGCCAACAGCGCAGAACTTCTCTTCGACGAACAAGTTCGGGTTAATATTTGGCGCTCGCATCTGTGCACACTCGCTTGCTATACGCCGAGCTTAGCCGCTGCATCGTCACTTCATTCCTACGGTTTCGTTCTTCGTAAGCCTCCTCCACTGCAGCATCGTCGTCGTTACGCTACCTCAAGTCTCGTAAGCACCGTTCGCATTTTCTGCTCCCTAGCAGCGCATTAGCGTGCTAAGCGCGCGCGAGTTGTTTCCCTTCGCCTGACGGGGCCCCCTGCCGGATAAATGGACCGGAATGGGACGCACGAATTTGCGTTAAGAAGGGGTAAACATAGCACAAGCCACAAAGAAGGAAGAGAAGTAAATGGGTGCGGGCCCGAGACGGACTCGTTCCTCGATCTGGCAGCAAGCGCCGAATTGCGCAAGCACGTTGAAATGAGGTCGCTTCCTCGAAGAGAAGAGTCTTGCGGTACGAAAATCCTGAGCTTACATGAAATAGTGCGCTTAGAATCTCCCTTATGATTATTTCCATTCGAAATATGGGGTGGCTGTGAGATGTAAGACAAGGCTGTGATTTAGTAACGATGCATTTTCCAGTGTTATTTCTTTTTGAACTTCTCGCGCTTTGTCAGTGGCCAATGCGATGCTCCGCCCGCGTTATCGATGCGATCAGCCGACTGTGAATGCTGGGTGATCAGAGCGGCATAGAATATAGTGGAAGGCATCGCTACGAAATCGCCTTTCTCGCTCACGTCCCATTTCAAGCTTTGTTCGTTTACTGCCTTCACAGGTGTTGTTCTTTTGCCGGTGGTACTATTTCCTCTCAGCGCATTTTCATCAATTCGTTAGAATAATTCAATTTACAGTAGAATCACTTACATTGGTCTCTTACTATTCCCGATTCGATTTCATAGAGGGCGTAATGTCATATAGTTTGAATCACAGTCGTCTTAGTCGAGTGGCTGGCTGCGGACTACGCCTGAAATCGCAGTTTCCACCTTGCCGCAGCTGCAAAGTTCCACATACTTCTGTTTTTCCTATAGCGAATGGACCTAGCATATGGCATGACCATGCAGGCATGGTCTCATTTCGGCACTGGCCTGTGCTTCTTATTTATTTATTTATTTATTTATTTATTTATTTATTTATTTATTTATTTATGTATTTATTTATTCATTTATTATTTTTATGCGAGAGCTGGTGGCTAAATCGGCCAATTGACCACACTACACAAGTGTGATTTAGATTGTGCTGTGTCGTATTAAAAGCGAGACTTATTTCTTCAAGAGGAATCAGTGCCAATTAGTATTACTTTACAAACCATCGCTGGTAGGTTCTAACTGTGAAACATGATTATTACAGCCGTTGCCACGCTTAGGGGCTTTCTTATTGTGACAGTCACAAATGTGAATCACGGTGCCAAGATTGTCGATGAAATAAACTATGATACCTTGGCCGCGTTTTGATTGGGGACGGCAACCTTGAAGTCATGGCACCAAGGAAAGACTGCGGAAGTGATAGTTTGATTAAAGAATGTTTTTTCACAGTAGCAATTTCATATAGCATGGAACCTAACTGGCCTAAGAAGACAAAATATATTGCACCTTGAATTCAGTTAGAGGTTTCAGTTCTTATACTGATTCTACTGTATTCATGTTAGAATCTAATCCATGGCGGAAATAGTACTAAATGTCATCTCACTTTTTTTTTCGGTTGACGCCTGATGGCATGCACCTGATTTGTTTCCATTTCCTACTTTTCCTACTGTGGCATAAAGCATAGCGCGGCTATTTACCTGAGCAACTTCATTGTTAGTGCTTGCCAAAGCTACTCGATTCTTCAGTGTACGCAGCCTCTGTCATAGCAACCTTGTTAACAAGGGAATACAAGACAGCGCTAGACGTTGAGTTGTGCTCACCTGCGAGTGTTGCACATTGCTTCGGATTGGCTGCGGGCGCTACGCCGTAAAGCACATTTATATTATGCGCTACCTCTACGGGAAGAGTGCCTGAGCCGGACTCCTTAGTGTCGTTTGTTCTCGCTCAACAGCAACAACAACCAAATGAAGAAAAAGAAAGCGTGGGAGTCCATCAGAGCCACAGAAATCGTAATCGCTTGGCGCTGCTGAAGACGCGCGGAATCCAATTTTCCCATTCGAGCTGATCAAATGCGGCGTTTCTTCACTGTGCCATGTCCAATTTGGGAGGCATTGTGTATATGTATAGCTTTTGCTTTTTTCCTTCGCCACCTCACCAATAGAATCGTTTATTACTATTTTTTTTTCTTTCCTGCCAGCGTTATCTGCGCAGCGAGCTTTCCTGCGCCATATTAAAGAGCAAATACAAAAATAAATGTGAAAATAACAGCAACTTCCCCAGAATGTTACGATGAGCTAGCGGTGCCCGTAAAGCAGCAACGTCAACAAAGTTGCTTTTGAGCAGGCACTTCAAAATGCTCCGCGCTCAGGAAGTCCAACGGCGCTATCCTCCTATAGTATTTTTGTTCGTTTCGCAAAGAAAATATAAAACAATTTTCCTGAATGCGCGTTAGTTTTGTGCTGTGCCATTGCGTAGTCGCAGATCTGATTTCTCCTTCGAAAATTCCTTTCTTCACCACCTGAAGAACCGTTTAATGATCTCTATCTCTCCCTAAGGAAGCAAAGAGATAAAACAATAAACACATGTGAACCAAATCAGTTCACATTGCAGTTATTTTGTGTTCCTCGTGGCTTCGTCTGATTGTGCCGTAAACGCGAGTTTTATTTCAAGCATCAGTGGGCCTAAGCTAAAATGCTTTCACAACTTGAGCAATCTGTTGCTTAGGTGACTACTACAAACGTTTTTTTCTATGCGATAGCAAATATACGGACACTCCAGGCGCATTTCTGCTGTCGTCGTCGTCGTGATGTTCCGTATAAAGTCCAAGTGCGAAACCACCGTTGCCGCACATCCTACGTTGCATGTGCGAGTGAAAGCGTGTGAGGAGCCGGCGATTGGCGGCTCACTTTCGCCCGCGCGAAAGGGAGGCGAACGGGGAGGAAATGCGCCGTCTTCCGTTGCGTGCGAAGCACCCAGCGCTGCGAGGCACTGGGGAGAGGGGAGGAGGGGATGCCGCGTTCTACTCCGACTGCAACTGCGTATGTGGCGGCTGCGCGCGGTCCCGCAGCCGTATCTTGAGAGCTTGCGTTGAAGCGATAGACAGCACGAAGGTAAATTCACTCTCTGCTGCTGCTGCTCTTGCTCACGCAGGCGTTTCGACAGCGAGTGTCCGCGGTCATCGAGTGTGATGTGTTCAGGTTTGCTTTGCGCGCTGACACCACGCTTGTTAATTTAGTCAGCAAGCGAATGTTCACATGTTGATACGGTTGATAAATATGCTATCCTTACTTCGTATGGCTGTCTGCTAATTTGCTATAGCAATCGATGCTTCGCCTTTCGGGCGAAACTGCGACTTTTTTTTTATTGTTAGCACGCCTGGTAGAAGAACAGAAATGCTGTTGTATTTATTTCTTGGATATGACACAAGAAAGGGAAGGCGCGCTTAGCCTAAACGTGTGTTGGAAAGCTTTATTGTTCTAGTGTAAAATTAGCGTAAAAAATACCCAGTATTTCTGCTGCCGCTGTGCTTTGTCGGCCTCTATCTCCATGTTCTAGCCTCCCTGCGCAGAAGCTGTTCATGTGTGTGCGCGCGTGCCTGTGCGTGCGTGCGTATGTCCTTGTACTGCCTGCAAGGGGCTCGCTAACTTGGGGCCCCGCGTACATTGAGGTATTTGTATGCCCTACTCTTAACCATGTCGTCTGTGCAGGTTACATTGCTACACTATTCTATCAATAGCTTGCTCATAGATAGTCTTACGTTCCTGACTAAATTTTTTCTCCGAATTTCGAGAATGGCAGCCCACAAACAAATGTTAGGAAACATTACATTGAAAGCGCATGCCTGTTATCTTAAATCTTTTTTGACTAATAAATTTTAAAAGTGCGAAAGAGCAGTGCTCCAACTTGGAAAGTGATTTAATTTCACTGGCGTTGCTCCTTAGGGACAGCATAGTGGAGCCTATGCAATGTATGCATAGTATGCGGCGACAGTGACCGATTGTGATTGTGTGTCTATGCTCCTTTCTTTCTTTATCTCTACTTTGTTACCACTTCACCTCCCCCTCACCTCTCTCCCTAGCGTAGGGTAGCAAACCGGATCTTTTTCTCTGGTTAACCAGAGAGAGTATTAGAATGTATGCAATGTATGCATCAGTATGCGGCGACAGTGACCGATTGTGATTGCGTGTCTATGCTCCTTTCTTTATCTCTACTTTGTTACCACTTTACCTCCCCCTCCCCTTTCTCCATAGCGTAGGGTAGCAAACCGGATTTTTTTCTCTGGTTAACCTCCCTGCCTTTCCCCTTTCCTCTGTCTCTCTCTCTCTCTCTCTATGCAATATCATTACATACCCTACACGTCGTGTTAAAATATGTGTGGGTGCCAGAAATTTTGGTGCACCACCGTATGTCGCGTCCCCGTTAGTGGGACGCACGTGTAGTTAGAGCACCCGCTATCGCATTCAGTGAGTCGCTCTTCGGGTGAAACGACCAATTTTTGAAGGACCCTGGCATTACCTTGGCGTCATATTTGTACGCGGCCTTACATATTTTGCTTACAACAATAGCTGCCGAAAATTAGTATAAAAATTGGAATTTATCTTAAGAATTGATTACGCCAAAAGTCTTATGCTGTCCCTAATTAGCGTATGCAGATGTGATCGAAGCTTCAGATTTTTTTTTGGCATTTGGTCAATTAAATATCAAAAGGCCTGTATCTGGGCAGAGAAAGTGATAAGGTTTCATAATATAGCTCGCAGTTTGAACTTCTCATGTCTGTCTCACTTTCACTAAATTTTATAAGTGCCAATGCGTCAATCCCAAACTTTTCTAGGATAGTTGAGCGAAAATCTTCACAGATGCAGGCCAATCGCAGCAATCGTACGTTAAAGACAGGGAAGCTGTAATAGGGGAGAATCTACCCATCTATTCAAGTTATGTGCGTAAGCTTTAATAACTATTAACAAATACGTTGCAAAGCAAATTCGATGCTCCGACGCAGGATTCGTTGATGGCTATTCTTGGATTTACAGCCTTTGATTCTTTGAGATTCTTTGATTGGCCGTCACCACGGCAAGCACAAAAATCGTTGCGGAACTCTCCTTAATAGCCTACGTGATAAAAAAAAAGGTCAGTGAGCATCACCACATTTCAAACTCCGGAAGCATAGAATTGAGTTGAAAATTATATCTACCGCTCAACGATTCCACCGATGCCGCAGAAAGTATTGCGCATGGACAACAAGATGCTTGGCTTCTTGAGCGCTCGTTAAATTACTAAGTGAGGCCTTGTACTGCTGATTATCCAGAAAGTAGCGCCGAGGTGAAATAGAAGGAAATGGATAGTGAAAGCCAGCGCCGTTAACTGGAAGAAGTTCCGGTTTGCTGGCCTGCATTTCCCAAGGCATTGTTGCGAACCGGCTAACTACCCTGGCTTTCACCATTCCATTTCTTGCTCTCTCTATTTCACCTCGGCAAGAATGGTAAGAAGGTAACAATACAAACTAAGATCGTTAGAAGAAGCAAAAAGCAGGAAAGGAAAAAAAGAGGGAGAAAGAGCGGTACCTCTTCGGACCTCATCTTCTGAGGGACGCTACCTACACGCCTACGCAAATGAAGGCAACTGGGACTAGGTGCTTCACTGAATAATATTTTCTTCTGCTCCCAAGGAGATTCGTCACGCGCAACCTGCGAACGCCTACTCCTATCGATACCGTGTGAAACTGCGCAAGACTTAGTGCGCATGATATTACGCTAGCTAACACATCACTGCTTCGCATTATGGGCGAAACTGGAGATTTGTTTGGTAATAACAGTGTGCGTTAGTCGTTGCAACTAAAGTGAAAACACATATCAACAAAGTGACAGAATGGTAGTCTTTATTAGCCTACTTCCAACAAGTTTACTTGAAGTTTTGTCAGCAAAAACCGATTAGCGGCCCACTTCAGGCTCGTTTACACTCCTGTTGAATACATATTTTCCAGACGTTATGAAACACGATTCCTAAGTACCTTACTTCACAAGGTGTACAATGCCATTGGAAAGGACAGGAAGACCTGAACAAAGGAGTGCGAGTGAAGGCGTTTTCTCTGCATAATGACTTCCTTGCAGGTTTGTCGACGGCATGATGAACAACCACCCATTGTCTGACCTCTTATGTTTCACTGTTTCATCCGTGTTCCTTGTATTTCTTTCGTTCCTTCGTTTGAGTGGTGTTCCGGCGCCGCATTTCAAGTGCCAAAAAGTGAATGATGCGTCGCTCCTCCGGTGTCGCCCTTTTTTCGTAGCTTAAGTTCGACTCTTTCACACACCATATTGCAAGGCTGACAGCTGCAATAAAGAACCTGGAGGAGGCGTGGAAGAAGGCACTTTCCACAAGATGCTGAGTTTCCTGGCTCTCTGTGCTTACTCCGTATTTTTTTTTTCTTTCAGCCCGGTAAGCACGTAATATTGCGCATTCGCGCACGAGTACGAGCATTACTTCTTCGACGGTGAAGATCAGCGGTGTTATGACAGCTTCACGAAGCTTCGGAAATGAATTTCCGTCTTTACAGTTATGATTGATGCTACCCGCCCCTCCCTAACACACACACAAAAAAATATAACGAAAGTAAGAAAGTAAAGGAATAAAAAGAAAGAACGAAGGAAAGAAGAAAGTAAAGAATACCTTACTGCTTGCTCGTGTTTCTTCCTTTTATCTGCAAATATTGTGTATAGGGTTGTTTATGGTTAAGTATTTATGATTGTTTAGGTGCATATGACAGCAATTTCTCAGTCGGACGCCCACGCGTGCTTCACGGTGCTGGCATTACGGCGCGATGAGCTGAGAGCAGGGTGCCTCGTAAGCCACAGTCGACGCTCTTGAGGAGGAAAGCGTAGACAACAGAAGCAGAGGAGACGGGCAGGAGACCCTACTAAACATGATCGTTATCCCTCTCTTGGTCGTCGAAAACGGTGTGGGTTTTGCTTCGACGACCTGCTTTGAGGGGCTGTTGGGGACCACATGGGTGTCAAAGATGGTTTATTTGGTTTACCATAGGAAGTAGAAAGGCTGGTGCCAGTGTGGCCATAATTTTTTTAACGTGTGGCTAAAGGGATACAAAAAAAGTTGCTTAATGTCTGCTATATTTTTCTTCAATGTAGCCACAATTGTCGCTAGCGCTTTTGAGTACATATTAGGTAATGTTGGCGTTTTGGAACACTATAATGTACATTAGCATGGCGTAATTTATTTACCAAAACATCTCACGTCTGTGTAGAATCCGTGTGAGTGAAGAACAAAGAGTGAAATTACAAGCAGTACAGGGCTTTTACTTTATTACATAAGAGCAGATGATGAGAGCTGAAATGTGGTGTTTAACCTCAGATTGTGAGGTTCCAAATGCAGCACGCTTCAAAACAACACAATGAATCTGATTTTCCCTGCACGCAAAGGCACTTGGTCCCCCACATTATGATTGAAATATAGTTCTCGCCACTCCTGAAAGGTTAGTTAAATTCTCCAATGTGAACAAAGTCACGTGTTAACACGGTGATACAATTACGTGACATTTATGTTAGTCAAATACTACGCTCCCACCCAATGATCTACCCAAATGCTCCTGGCAGTACTTATTTTTCATGCTTCAAAGAAGCAGTGCTTTGGCTGACGTGAATGAACCCAGTCGCTGCTATGTATACGCCTTTAAGCAGTCAATCTATATTGTTATTCACATGCTGCAATCCAAATCTTACAAAAAAAAATTGTGAATGGCTACCAACCACCCGTATTTAGTGAACCTATAGCACCCAGGGTATACGTACCCATGAAAGAAACTCTACTAACTTCGAAGTCGCTAAATTATCTCCACTTGTTTTGTTCCCTCCCTAGAGAAAGTCGCCGGTCTGTAAATAGTCAAGAAAGTCGTTAAATCTAACGACAAGATCGCTAAAATGATAATACTGGTTGGTGATTTGAAAGTGTATGATTGAAGTTATTCCCGACATAGGGCTAGGGCCCCTGTTTTTGTAGTTACGAGTTTTTTACCTAAGGCTTATTAAGCTAGGCGTGTGTACCTTTGGTGCTGCAGTACAGGCGGGGAGAAAATTGGTGAATAGCACCGGACGTCCGTACGAAAACACATGGAACACCAGGAGGACATGATTTGCGTGCTCACTCTAAGGGATCCATTCAGGCAGCTCTGACTTCGCCGGTACACCTTCAGGTTTAGTGAACCCAGGTGCGAATGAGTTCGTGGTAGTTCGGAATCGTGAGTTTGTGCCTGCGTATGCGCAGTGGCACAAAAAATGATTGCGTAGCTAAAGTTGTGCGCCCCTGCTATCTCAGCTCGCGTAGAAAGGCAGAAGTCCTTGCCGGTACACTGCAGTGTTCCTAGCTAATCAAACATGAAAGTTTCCGAGATCGGTGCTTATTGGCTTGGAACAATTATATGCAGAAGCAGATCATTGGAGAGACAGGTCCGTTATGTTGAAAACATTTCCATAAGTTTCAGAGAGCGAAAAAGAAGAAAAGAGCTGACGGACACAGTGAGCTAGGCTTTCTGGACGAAAAATATATTTAGTGACAAGTACTTATGATTTTCTAGAAGTCAAAGCTTTCTGCTATGTTTACTATAGAGTGAATGCTGGTTTAGTTAAAGAAAAAAATTCTAACTTTAGTCTATTACTTGGTGATCGCGGAGCTTGAACCAGGGTGAAACGTAGCATGCTACTGAAAGTATCAGCTTTTATTCTCTGCGGAAAATGCTGATTGTCAATAATAACGAAAACAATGCCCTCGCAGACGTCCGCTTTTTTATCCTCTTGCGGCACCGACACTCGAACTTTTATCAGCTGTGCTTCAGGTTCTGTGCCTATTGATCATATCACGACCAGCAAAACACGCCTCTATCCTTCTTTTCCGAACGGTGCCTGCGTTCCCTACTTCAACCTTCCACAGCCTATCTATACGAACTGACGTGCTTCCCCGTTCTAGGCACATAAGTAATCCGCCCCAATGAAGTCATTCAAGACTGTTTGAGAAGCAGCATCGGTTTGTCGGAACAAGTTGAACGTCAACTTGTTCATGTGTCAATGTCTAAATGCGTCAGAAAATTCGTAAAGTACGACTTGCACACAACCTACAGACACGACAGCGTCAGATTCTAAGTTTACTATACGACAAACCATATTTGTTGCTTTTCTTTTGTTCCACACGATGTTGTCGCAGCGTTCCCGGCATTTTGTGCTATTTTTAGAGTAGTACAGCCGCTGTCAAAATTAAGGCAAGCGTGAACGAGACATCATTGAAGACATTCGGGACGTAAAAAGCGAAGCTTATAGACGTTAAAAAGAGGAGTCGGCACCTGCATGGCATCATTCAGACAAACGTCTAGGTCTTTCTCCCGGAGAAAAGAGAAGATGATTAGAGCGCATGGATGTGGCACTGCATTATACGACCAATGGGTCGCAGTGTTTGGGAAAGGCCAGTTTACACAGGGCTTGTAATTCGGGAGTAAGGGGGTGCACGACAGTGACTTATGCGTGGCTGCAATATCTGGCAAACGGGTCCGCGCGTTCTGTAGCATTCGAAGGACAGAGTAGGCCAAAAAATAAAAAAGAAAAGGAAAAGGTGCATGGACGTGAGGTGTTAAAAACGCCTTCTTTCACCTTCTTCTCTCCTTTGACGAGACTGCGTGGGTCAGGAAAGTGCAATTCTTGGGATGGCCTACTCGTCTTGAGTCTTTGGTCCATTCACGAACTTCATTTTTCTTTTCTTTTCAGTCCACTAATTCAGCTATTGTTTTTAACACACTTATGCACCTTTAAGTGTTCTATTTTACGGCATCGTCCCTTTATTCTCACCCTTTTCTCGACATCGTGAGAACAAGCGCGAAATCTCAGGCGTTCATGTTATGCGACGGTCGAATCTGGCTCTTGAAGCGGCTACACAGTTCTATTCAATTTTGCGTCGTTCCTCGGCTGGTGCTACCACAGTATAAGCGCTCAAATTTCCAACCGATGTGTGGCTAAAATGACAGACAGCAGAAAAACTGTTCTTCCAGATGCGCAGAAATATTGCCCCCCCCCCCCCCCTTGCAGCATACCGGCGAATTCGTGCTGCTGTAAGACATGATTTTAGTAGTGCAACAAGTTGCAGAAAACAAAACAACAATGAATGGAAAGAGCAGACAGAAAGACAGGCGCTACTTTCTGCTCTTTGCTTTCACTGGGATTTGCTTCGCTGGATCTTTCGCGTTACAAAAAATTATGCCTTACAGTAAGCACCTACTTACGAAGAAGAGATTATCTTGCAATTCGTGCTGGTTTGATAGCTTCATGACATGGTAATACTTTTTTGAGGGAGGTTTCATGGTAACCTGTTGCCGCTGCCTCATAGCGCCTTGTATTGTTTAGTACAGCATGCCATTTGACCAAAAATGTTGGGACGTTGCTAATTATCTCTTTGGTCATTTTTTTATACAAGACATGTTGTGCATCAGACGCTATATCACGAAAAAGTTTTTTTTTTAAATACAGGGCAATGAGCATTGTCTTGTTTTTGCTTCTCTCGCGTTTCTATGTCAGCCGTTCTCGCGTTCGTTTAACCACACCAACAAGGCTCGCGAAGTTCCATGAAGGATGGTGATTCTCAAAACGCGACATGGCATGAAGAAACTCTACAGTCCTGCTACTGCTCTTCGGTGCCGACGGTAAAGGAGAAGAGCCTAGCCCATTTTTCCCCGCTGCATTTTACGCACAGGTGGCTTGCGTGTAATTCTACGGGGAAATTTTGCGCTGTATCTGCATTCAGAGAGTGCCATTTTAGTTCCGAATGCCGGAGATGCACGTCCTTAAAGACCATAATTTCATGTCGTATTAATCATGGGGTCGTTGTAATCTCCTGTTTGACGACTATGACAAAAAGCTGAGCAAGTTTACTGGTGAAGTTGTTCGTCATATACAATATTATATTAAAGATATGGTTAAAGAAGTAACTTTATAGCGAATACTTCGCCCTATACCGCATCAAGAACTCCACTAAATTACAACTGTTTAAATCATTTAAACAAGTGTTTAAAAAATAATTTTCGATCAATGCTAAAAGTATCAATCAGTACAAATAGACATGTGACGAGATGACAACGTTAGTCATCTCGTCAGATCGATCTACCGTCTTCTTGAAACCTTCCCTTAATCTTTTTTTTTTCTATATTCGTGGACGTTCTTACTGGCATTGCTGGAACAAAAGCATTTATAATTTCTTACCGCTGTTTCCCGCTCGCGTCTGCCGGTATTGACAGGTGTAACGAAGCTAAATGTTAGGCTTCTAAATCAAAGTCCAAAGAACATGTTTCGCAATAAATCTTTGGAACATTCAATTTTCTCCTTTCGGCGCTGAGCTTCGCGCTGTGTACCAATGCTCCATCAATCGTAATGTTGTCTTTTTCTTACACACGAAGCTGGCGTTGGCCGTAAGGGCGTACTTGTGCCAACGAATATCGCGCGTCAGGCAGGAAATTACACTAGCGATGAATTACGCCTCGATGAGTAATGGCCCATGGCTGTTATACATGTCTATTCTCTGTGCTTTTCTTCTATTTACCGTTTCTGCGTAGTCATGGTCAAACTCTCCTCGTATGCCTCCGTCTTGCTGCTCTAACCATCTTAGAGTGAATGAAGATAAATTTCGAGACATAGAACTGCTTGTTAAGATCATCGCAACATAGCAAATTTCTGGGGTTTGCAATAGACGATGTACATTAGCGAGTAGTTAAATATTTGCTGTATTCCGCGTTCCTGTATTTTTTCTACTGTTGTAATCTTCCCAATAACTGTAAAGCAGCGGACAATCAAAAAAGAAAAGAAAAGAAAGAACTGCGCGACAAAGACAAGCTCAGACATGATGATGATGATGATGATGATGATGATGATGATGAAAAACTTTATTTATCGCTCTTTAAAGGGAAGGGGCAACGGAATAGAGACATGCACTCACTTGTCCCTATTACATTACGTAGTAGCTTTGGTTCAGTTTGAGGAAGAAGACGAAGTGTCTTTCATGCAGAACGCCGGGTCTTCCAGCTCTACTCATTTTGTGAATTCCTTAGACTTTGCCAGTGAACTGCTATTTCCTCCTTAACTGACTGCGATAGAGATGGAGTCTCACGCACGTTCGCCGGACTCGGCAGTGCCCGCGGCGGCTGCCTCCAGGAAGCGCAACGGCACC
Source organism: Dermacentor variabilis (assembly GCF_050947875.1). NCBI lineage: Eukaryota > Metazoa > Arthropoda > Arachnida > Ixodida > Ixodidae > Dermacentor > Dermacentor variabilis. The sequence continues at coordinate 61,473,888 of NC_134571.1, read as the reverse complement.
GAGAGCGACACTGACAGCGACGACACCATGCAGTACTATGTCAGCAGTGGAGATTCTTGTGACGACGCTTTCGAGCTGGTGCACAGTCGCAAAGCAAAGCGAAGATTTCTCAGCGCATAATCGAATTCGAGTGAGTCCACCGTGAGATCTCCGCGGGATACCGAGGAGCTCACCATCCTGTTCTCGCCACTGACAACCTGAGACGCCTCAACAGGCAAGCCGTGTCTCCACATCTGGAGGCGCTGGTTCCAAACGAAATCAAAGACATCAGAGTGAACACCCGTAAGAACATGCTAGCGATTGACGTAGAACACGCAGCTGCGTTGGAATCTTTGCGCAAGGTCACGGAACTTAGCGGGATGGAAGTCCGCCCTCATATTCCGCTGGGCAAACAAGTCCGTACTGGCGTAATTTACGATGTTCACGAGACCATTGTCGACTCCGATCTATCAGTCTTAATCAAGCCAGCTACGGAAAACACCATCATCACAAACGCGTTTCGTCTCGGCACGTCACCGCGTGTGATCATATTTAAGGGCGAAAACCTCCCATCGCATGTAAAAGTGGGCCACTTCCGACACGCAGTTCGCCCCTTTATACCAAAACCGCTGCAGTGCTGGAAGTGCATGAAGCTTGGCCATGTGAGTAGTGTGTGCAATAACACTACCGTCTGTTCTCGCTACACTGGGCCCCACAGCACAAGCACGTGCGAGGCCAGTGTGCTGAAGTGCACAAACTGCAGCGGCCCTCACGATGCATCTTCGAAGGAATGCCCTTTGATTCGAAAGGAAATGCAAATATTGAAGAAAAGGGTTAGAGACCACTCGTCTCACCGAGAAGCAGCAACATCTATTAAGCGACGACCATCATGTCGCCAACGTCGATCAAAGGCCTCAAAGCCTCTGCAGAACGCCACACACGTATATTACCACCTACTCTTCCGCCCAGGCCAAACGCAGTCCGCTCAAAAGACAAAGGTGCATCGAACAGCACGGCTGATGACGCATGGCCTGCACTCCCGAGGTTACATGCCCCTACTGAGCGAAATGACACTTCTACAGCAGGGGACACTTCGTCTGTTCCTGATAAATTGGCGGACCACGATTAACAAATTGTTGTTATGATCAGCTCTCTCGTGAGTGCTATTCGTGTTCTTCTGGACAAGCTACAGACACCAACGGCTCGAAGTGCGTTGCAAGTGCTGGATGCCATCAGTCCGGTGCTGGCGAGCCTTCAGAAGTCCAGCGCTTGAGAACTTCTACAGCAGAAACATAGCTCATCGACAACAACAACGATCGTTCCGGGATGATGTCAGAAGTGCCTCCATATTACAATGGAATGCGAGAGGCCTGAGGTCACGTATTTCAGATTTTCGACGGTTCGTATTTGAAAACTATTTTCCTACACTGGTCTTCTGTGAACCGAACTTATCAGCCTCCATAGGACTATCAGAATATGAATCTTTTGTTTCAAACACGTGTGTCCGTAGTAGTAAGATTCTGGTTTACATTCGCAAGGACCTTACGTATTTTTCCCAACACGTAGCGTCACACGACGGTAACCAATACGTCTGTGTTACTGTGAAAAAGAAGAAGCTGTCTTTTACTCTTATTGGCGTCTACCTTTCTCCAACAAGTCAGTTTGATAGAAAAAGACTGGAAGATATTATGGCTGCTACTCCCGGTCCTTGGATAATAACAGGGGACTTCAACGCTCACCACCATATCTGGGGAAGCTCCAGGATAAATTCGAGGGGCACGTCACTAATATCCTTTGCATCAGGCCACAACCTGTGTCTTCCAAATGACGGAAGCCCGACATTTCTGCGAGGAACTACGTACAGCAGCGGCCTTGAATTGACTTTGGTGTCACGTTGCCTGACTTTGAGCGTGCAGTGGCTCACTGATATAGAAACCCATGGAAGTGATCATATTCCGACCTATGTGAGAATCGATGGACTAGACGCCGCATTACCGGTTGTCTCTCGCCAAATCTGGTCAGTCTTTCAAGATCGTGTAGAAGGCACATGCAAGACACATATCTCACGCAGATTAAAAGACATAATTGCAGACGCAATGCAAGACTGTACACGCTGCTTCACACATTCATCAAAGCGTACAGAGAATGACATTGAACTGGAAAGGCTTCGTGCACTACGTCGCCGAGCTGAAAGGAGGTACAGGCGCACGAAGTCAATTCTTGACCTCAGAGAAGCTCGGCGCATGCAAAAGAAGATAGTGGATAAGCTAGCGGATCAAAGATGGAAATGCTTTTGCGACTCACTAGACCCCCGCAAGCCATTGTCCCGTATGTGGCGTACCCTACGGGGTCTTTGCTCAAGCCCCCAGCAACGACACCCTTTCAACGCCCTTGCTCTCTATCAAAATCGCCGTGAGACAGACGTCGCAGAGGAATTTTGTGCGAAAGTCGCCGGCGGCACAGTTTTGGTCCCTGACATGACTTTAGGCAACATCCCCGGCCCACGAGATGCAAGTATGGACGCTCCATTCTCTACGAAAGAGTTAAAAGCTGCTATGGCGCTCTGCGGGTGTTCGTCTTCACCAGGGCCCGATGGTATAACATATACTGCTTTGCGCCACCTAGGTCGAGAAGCACGAAGAGAACTTCTCAGCCTTTTAATAGTTCATGGCAAGATGGTGTCGTCCCACAGGAATGGAAACGCAGCCGCCTGGTACCGCTTCTAAAAGCAGGAAAGTCGCCGCTCGAACTGGCATCGTATCGGCCTATAGCTCTTGCCAGCTGCGTCGGGAAGCTCATGGAAAGTATGATCCTCATGCGTCTGGAATGGTACCTTGAACACCACAAAATTTACCCTGACTCTATGGCGGGATTTCGACGCTGTCGTTCAGCGATTGACAGTGTCTTCGATCTAGTATCATATGTAGAACAACAAAAATCTCACAAGCGATTATCAGTAGCACTCTTTCTTGACGTGAAAGGTGCTTATGACAACGTTTCCCATCAAACCATTCTAGACGCACTTTGACAATTGAACTAGGAGGGCGAGTATATCAATGGATCAGAAACTACTTGACACAAAGGTCCTTGTTCGTAAGTACGGAAGATGGTCCGACTACCGACCACTACACATGCCGAGGCGCTCCCCAAGGCGGTGTTCTGAGCCCAATTCTTTTCAACCTCGCGCTTATTCGGCTGGCCGGATCCCTACCGGAAACAGTGAGTGTCTCAATCTACGCCGACGACATCTGCATCTAGACATCAGCGGTCACTCGCCTGCAGGTTTGCGCACGGCTACAGAAAGCAGCAACACAGGCATCTGACTACCTTCACACACAAGGCCTTACCATCTGAACAGGAAAATGTACCTTAGTCGCTTTTAAGCGAAAAACGATGACTCGTTATCCAGTATGCATCAATGGTCAGCCTATCTCCTACATGAGAAATCACTGGTTTTTGGGCGTCATTGTAGACCGGGACCTCACTTGGAGCCCTCAGGTTGCCCACTTAAAGAAGAAGCTCACATGTATTGTTCACGTCTTCAAGTTCATCGCCGGCAAAACATGGGGATCGTCAGTGGGCTCTATGCTACAGTTATATCGAGCACTTTTCATCGGATTCCTACGCTATAGCTCTCCCGTGCTTGCTAAAACATGCAAGTCAAATCTTCGAGAACTTCAGAGCGTGCAGGCGCAGACACTACTTGTTTGCCTAGGCCTTCCGCGGAGGGCCTCAACAGCAGGAACCATTATAATGGCTCAAGACCACCCGGTCACGACTTACATTAGCACCGAAACGCTTAGAGCCCATATTGGTTATGTTTCACGGATGCAGTCAAGCTCTCTTGCGTGCCTGCCAGAACGACCACCACAGGCGTCCTTCTCCAACAAGGTCAGCATCCATCGTGCCTCCTTACCATCGGGCTTCACACCCTCAGCACGTTCAAGCTGAGCTTTGTGGTGTTTAAAACAACATCAAGTGCGTCTTACGGTTCCAGGGATAGGAAAGAACACCGACTTGCCTACCTTGGCCTTGAAGCAAGCAGCTCTGGATTGTTTGCACACTTTCTACTTTGATCGAGTCCATATATATACGGATGGTTCTTCCACTCAGACCAGCTCCACCAGCGCAGTGGTTATACCATCACGATCACTAAGCATCCAATACAAGATTTCTCACTTGACAACATCGACCAGTTCGCAGCTTGTTGCCCTCCGAGGTGCCGTTGATTTATGTTAATAACCAACCAACTAATCGGTGGGCAATATTCTGCGATTCAAAGGCGGCCTTCCAATCTCTTCTGTCATCTCTTCGTCGCGGGTCATGTGAACAGCTCTTGTCGGAGATACGAGAAATGCACCATCACATGATCACGAAAGGACACGACGTCGTGTTTCAGTGGCTGCCTGGTCATTGTGGTATCTCCGGCAACGACCTCGCTGACGAAGCTGCTAGGAAAGCACACGAAGGAGCAACCCTTGTTTCTATACCTTTATCGCGGACCGACGCAGCCCAACACTTAGACAAGCTAGCGCACTCTTTGACATTGGAGAAGTGGCACACACCTGACTTCACTCAACATCGATTGCATTCCCTCGATCCCTCTATGCAACTGCAGCTGTTACCAGATCTTCCGCGAAATTAGGAAACAGTGCTGTGCCCCTTACGTTTGGGCGTCGCATTCACCAATGCATGTGCATTTTTTGATTGGAATGGCTGATAACGCCGAGTGCAATGCCTGCGGTGTCGAGGAAACCATAGAACACCTACTGTGCTACTGCTCATCTTTTGAAGATGAAAGGCAAGACCTCTGCACAGCTCTCAATCAGCTAGATGGAAAGCCGTTCACCTTGAACGAGATCTTGGGACCATGGCCTCGCATAACGCAGCCACAAAAGCCACAAAAGCGCTGCTGCGATATTTGAAAGATACCGGATTGAGTCAGCGTCTGTGACCCGGAATGAGTGACCGACTGATATCCCTAGTGGACTTTCTCTTCTTTTAATCTTTCCGTCCCCCAGTCCCTTTCCCCAGTGTAGGGTAGCCAACCGGGCTCAGTCCTGGTTAACCTCCCTACCTTTCATTTATCATTTTGTCTCTCTCTCTCTCTCTCTCTCTTGGTTGAGTTTAACGTTCTTTAGCTCTGTTATATTTTGTGCACGTATGCTGAGAAATTTTTGCCACATGATGAATATTTCTCGATCAAAACTTTGAAATAAGTGTTTTGTAGTTAACGCAAGGTAGACCTATCGCTGTTTGTTAGCTTTTCCCAGATCGGGACCACATTCTATAGAAAAGACCTTGTGTCAGGAAGAAAATACCGACGCGATCTCCAATTATTAAAATAAAACTGGAGTTGTGAAAATATTCTATACGGTTTTTCTTTATTCGAAAATGTCAAACGATCGATCGTTGGTCTTTTAATATAAGGGATAAGAACCCTCATTAGAGACTCCCGGAAAAAGACCAACTCAAGCGGGGGCTACTGGACGACTGGCGCGTATGCTTCAGAGAGCCAGAAGTACCTCAGCGTATGTATAGGACAACAAACTGCTTTAAATCAACTGTCCCTTACCAAACAAAGACGTCCGCCGTAGGCAGCCCGCAAATTCGTTGTCCTGGTTTATGTAAAGGGCTTTTTTTTTTTGCAAATATCACCCAGCCTACTTCACCTGAAGCAGACGTGTGGTGCAGTAGATATACTTCAAACGAGCAGGGCACTCTACACTTCTATGTAGCTATGTGCTGCTGTCTTATTTGATTCCTTTCATTGTCATGGTGAACTACATAACTCAAGGTTGTTTGCTCTTTAGAAGCTCCTTGTAGTTAACTCGACATCCTTTTGTCGATAGCATTGCACGCGTGTATCGAACAGTGGAAGTAAGTTTTTCGTTTACCATACATACTGCACGAAAACTTTATATTTCATTTTGTACAGTAATGCCAAAATAGCATGCATGCGATTCCATATTCGAAGGTTCTCGTGGTCGAATATTACTGTTAGATTATTTTTTGGAAATTTCACTATTCGAACACACCTAAATAAAGCCACTGGCCAAATAGCGTGTGTTGAAGAATAGCCAGGTTGCACGAGAGTTAATTTCCCGTAATCTTGACTCTTGTTCAGATTTTCTAAAGTTAATCGCCTTGGAGGTGCCAGCGACGTACTATAGTTACACGCAATGTGCTCCTCTTGTAAGCAATCTGCGTAGGCGACTGTTCTATATACACTGTAAAGGCAGTCACTTCTATTTCTTTTTGTTCTCAGCATCCTGCCTGTCCTCTCTTTTTTGCCTCCGGCCATCTTCCTCCGCTGCGAGGGACGTCGCCACGATGCGGATTCTGTTTCCCTGCGGAGCTGCAACTTAGGTACAGGGTCGACACCCGGTTCTCTTGCTTGGCACACGCGGTAGACCTCATTGTCAGCGGGAACATGTCTCGCTGTCCCCATCCGCTCTGATCGAACCTTGCCCACGTAGCGGATCGATGTCGTATTTACTCGCGTAAAACCCACCACCGCCCTTCCACCTCACTATCTTGGTGGTAAATACATTTGGAAGGGAAGGAAAAGAGAAAAGCAGAAGGCAGAGAGGTTAGCCAGAATAACGTCCGGTTGGCTACCCTACACCGGGGGAATGGAAAGGGGGAAAACAAAGATGATAGGGAGGGAGGGAAGGAAAGAACGAAATTAGTGGTGAGTTCGCTGACGCGTGGGGTCTAATAGTAATTGCACTAATAGTCACAAACGTTAACACAGGCCCGTCGTTCTCGAGAAGCACAAAAGTGCCTTCCCCGCTTTATGGACCAACATGGGGGTGGTGTTCCAGCACCACCTCCACGAAAAGCGGCCGACTGTCCACTTTATGGAGAGCGTTAGCAAGTGCTTGTCTTCACCAATTGGAATCCCTTGCAGCCGCTTTCTGCACCGCAGCAGACCAATTTTAGTCACGAAAACATACACTTTGGTAGAATTATGCTTAATACCAGGCATAATCATGTTCACAAATATGCCTCTTAGGTACACTGTTTCCTTCACTTGGAACAATAGCATCGGACATTGTCTCAATATCACGATCTTTATCAGCAATGAGGGCACTCGAACGCTGGCCCATTGTGGAAAAACTGTTACGTGGAAGGATCACTGTGTCCTCAATAACTCAATTTCCTGGGGTGGATTATGAGTACATGTCCGTGTAATCTAACTTATTTCTGCGTATGTGGTTCCGCATATATATATATATATATATATATATATATATATATATATATATATATATATATATATATATATATATAAAGAGAGAGAGAGGAGGGAGGGAGGGGGAGAAAGAAGAAAACGAAGTAAAGCCCAAGGCCATTCTTCATGATGTGGCTTTAATACGACAAAAAATTGAAATCGAGTGATGGAAAAATACTTAGCAAAATAGCTTGCCGATACATGTACCACATGCAAATGTGAAATGCGGTAAATAAAATATTTAACATAAACACGTGGCACTATAATGGCAACATCTCATTTTTTTAACCTTTTTTCGGGACGCTTTCCACGACATATACTACACACATAACTGTGCCACAATACCCATTGTCAGCAGGTAGCCGTGAGGACTCACTTAGGTAAGACTGGCACCCCACCAATATTTGGAAGAAGTGAAAGCCTTACAGGAGAACATGCGGTATGTGCGCACCTCTCACCGACCAGAACGCTCTCACCACTTTCATGGTTCCAAGACCCGTTGGTCGATATACGCAGAGAGTGTGGGCCCCGGCTTCCGCTTCTGTTCTACGCTTGGATAACCGCCGGACACTGAGGTCTCTAACCCACGACTCCAGTGATTTGTCAGCTTTCGCGCGTCACATTCTACGCTCCCCGGCCCTTATTTTTTCGTGCATATGCATTTTTGATTTGTTTTGTTGTTGCTTTCTCCGTGTGTGACAGTGCTGCGATTCTGGTGCTACTTGCTTCCCAGAGTGTTGTTTGCTCTCTGTCGGTCACTCTACAAGGAATCGGCGCCGTTTCCTTTTTTCTCCTTATATATGTGTATGGTGGGGCTTGTTTTTTTCTCTTATTGTTGATTTTCTCGCTGACTTGTGCGTGGCTCTTCTTTCAATCGCTTTGCTTTTTCCGCATAACCTTAAGTTTGTACTCCGGTGTACTACAAGGACGCTTTTATCGAGAGAACGAGAGAGCACCTATCAAAATGCAATTATCGTAACATCCAGTCCATATTTCCCAGAAAAATTTCTATGATTTTAATGTCCTTCCTACATGATCCACCTATCAACATCCTCTTTTCAAAGGGCCATTTAAACCAAACTCTCTTCATTGGCTCGACAAAGTACTTTCGCTTCCTTTCTTTTGCCGAGGACATCGTGCACATGATAAACTTACATTGTGAAATAGTGGTTTCTGAGCACAGGCCGACGCAAGCTCGCTGTGGAATGGAAGACAGAGATAATAAAATATAGTGATCGAAAGAAAAGATAATAACGGAAACCACACATGCATGAGGAAATGCGGAATGCCAGAAGAACTGCGCAATAGGTAAAGTGTAAGGAGTACGAGAGAATCAAGCAAAGCACGAAGCATCAGATGCCAGGCTCGCACGCTGCGTCGATCGATGCCGTCCCAATCGCTGCATGGACGCTTGAGGCAAATCAGCGCAACAGTGGTTGGAGCGGTGTAAAGGGGGCGTGTGTATAACTGTCAGCGTCTAGGTGCTTTCGGCTCAACGTCCTGCGTATCACGTTTACACCAAAAAGAGAGTTGTACTTCGAACAACGTTTCACTTGCGACTAAGTGACACCGCATTGAGGATCGAAGATACTACAGAGTGCAAATGCCTTAGTACCCGGTAGCATTGCATTAGTTGTCTCTGTCATTGTACCAATTGTGGATTTGACAAGTGCGATTGCCCATGTCCGCACCATGTTCGTCTAAACATTGCCCATAGAAAGTACTATATGTGCAAAACTAATATGCTATCGGCCAGAAGTAAATAAAAAATTAAACTAAATGCTGGGGTTTCATGTGCCGAACCCAGGATATAATTTCGAGGAACGCCATAGTGGAGGACTCTGAATTAATTTTGACCACTTGGGATTCTTTAATATGCCCCTTAATATAAGTACACGATCATTTATGCGTTTCATCCCCATCGCACATCGACCGCCGCGGCCGAAATCAAACCTGTGAGCTCCAGCTCGACAGCGGCGGGTCGGGAAATGTACGAAAGGACTAAGCGTACTTACTCTCCAAATGAAAGCTTTGCATTTCGGAGGACAATCTTAACAGCTACCTTTAATATACCTCAGGATTCACACCTTGAGCTACAACATGTTGCAGCGACCGTCCGTCACTTCGGCGTGCCTAGCCGTGGGGGTCATTGCCCCCGGTTCTTTCTTGTAACCGAAGCAGCTGCCCGCCTGGGGTACCACCACCGCCTCACGGCAAAACTGCTTTTACTTTTGAATAACGCCAGTCGACCTTCCCTTCTAAAGATGTCGAAACGTATATTCCTTGCCTCCGGTAAACCGAGCTCTCGACAAGTGGCGACCCAGGACATTTACGTTTTTTGTTTCGAACACTAGCCATGGACGACGCTAGTCCTACCCATATTGAGAGAGACGGCGCCACGTTCACGTCTACTGTCATCGCCGAGGAGCTTCAGATTGCCAGATTTTGGCTCAAGAATACCCGAGTTTTGTTTACGCAACTAGAGGACTAGTTTAAACTCCGGTCCATCCCTTCACAGACAGCAAAATACCTTCACGTCGTCGCCGCGCTACCCTCTGACGTCACCGATGTTATAGACGACTTTCTAGGGGGTACGCCTTCGGCAACTTCATACGACCACATGAAACAGACGGCCCTGCAGCGCCTTGAGCCATCGCAAAAGAGTAGGCTACCACAGCTCCTCTCCGAAGAACTCAGCGACCAACGACCGTCACAGCTGCTGCACCCGTTGCGTCAGTTAATGAGTGAGCACTCCGCAAACGAGAGCGAGCTTCCAATTTTGCGCCAGCTGTTCTTGTACCGCCTCCCACAGTCCGCACGCATGGTACTGGCGGCTTCCGACGAGGTGAGCCTCGATGAGCTAGCTGCACTTGCTGACCGCATATGAGAATGCTCGTCTGCGTCAGAGCTACCTATCGCCACTGCGAGACTCAGACAGCCAGGAGACCGACTATCGCGCCTGCAGGAAACTGTCCACCACGTTAGCAGTGCACTGGAGAAGCTTACGACTGGCGGCAACACTGACGTCCAACTTCGGCACAACCATTCGGCTTCACCGTTTCGCAGTGCACCTAGAGCCTCGTCGCGGCAGTTGCGAGGGTACCACTATCGTTTTCGCGAATGAGCAAGTCGCTGCACTCAGCCCTGTTCATGGACGCGTGAAGCGCACCGGCCAGTCGCTAATGGCGGCATGCCATATCGGCCCTCGAGCAAGCCGCCTATTCTTCGTAGTCGACTGCATCACCGTCCCCCGCCTCCTCGTCGACGCCAGAGCCGAGCTGTCTATCGTTCCCGCCATGGTCGCAGATCTCAAGCGCGGCAAGTCCACACCCACGCTCCACGCAGTGAACACTGCCATCGCGTCGTGTAGGCTTCTGTCAATAACGCTAGACATCGGACTCCGCCGCTTTCACAGATCGATGTTTGTGATCGCCGACGTAAGCTTTGCTATGCTGGGAGCGGATTTCCTCAGCCATTTCAACCTAGATGTGAGTGCACGTGATCCGCACCAAAAGGATAACGTCACATCCATCGATGTACTGGGCCTGCAGTCCAAGCTTACCTCACCTGGCATCCATACGTTTGGGCCACTGTCAACGTACACGATACTTGCTAAGTACCTGCAACTCATGAAGCCCCGAAACAATGCGCTGCCCATTAAACCCAAGGTGACGCATCATATCAACACCACCGGCCCACCTGTCGCCGTCCGGCCACGGAGGCTCGCTGGACGGAGGTTGGAAGTCGTCCGCCGTGAGTTCGAACACATGCTTCTCGGCGTTATTTATCCTTTCTCCAGCAATTGGTCTTGACTTCTCCATCTGTTTCCGAAGCAGGACAGTGACAAATAGCGTTCTTGTGGTGATTATCGAGCTTTGAATGCCTGGACTACTCCGGATCAATAGCCCGTTCCCCACATACATGGCTGCGGCGCCCGCTTCGCAAGAACTAAAGTATACAGCAAGATCGATTTGATCAGCACGTACCACCAAATTCCTGTCCAACCCAGCGATACTCCGAAGACAGAAATCACTACTTCCTTTGGCCTATTTGGGTTTGTTCGTGTGCTTTACGATTTGAAGAATGCGGCGAAAACTTTTTAAAAGGTCCCTGGACGAGGTTACGCGCGGACTCCCGTTTACTTTCGTCTACCTTGACGACATTTTCTTTGCAAGTCGCACAGACGAAGAGCACAAAGAGCAACTTCACCTTCTGTTTGAGCAACTGCATGAACACGGCCTGGTCCTAAAGCCCCAGAAATTCATTTTCGGAGTTGAAACCCTGGATTTTCTCGGTCATGGCATTTCACTCCAAGGCATCAAGCCACTGGAATCACGGGCGCGGGCAATCGAGTGTTTCCCCTCTTCAACCTCCTTCCGAAAGTTGCGTCAGTTTCTGAGGCTCATAAATTTTCACAGGCGTTTTATACCATCCCGTGCGCAAGTTCTTCACCCGCTCACCGACCTGCTGCATCGCGACTCTAAAAAAACGCCTACCTTCGTCTGATTCTCGGAGCATGAACACTCCTTCCAGGAAGACAAAACGCGGTTGACGACTGCAGTGTTGCTGATTCATCTGTTGCCAGACATGCCAACTGGACTTATGGTAGACGCGTTGATCACGGCAGTGTGTGCAGTACTGCAACACTACGTTGGCGCAGACTGGAGGCCGCTGGGCTTCTCCTCAAAACGCCTCAATCCTACAGAAGCTCGCTACAGCACATTCGGGAGGGAGATGGTCATCTATTGCGCTGTCAAGCACTTCCGTTTTTTTTTAAGGCTGTAGCTTTTACATTCTGACCTACCACAACCCGTGAACTTTCGTTTTCAAGAAAAACAGTTCCTCGTACTCAGAACATGAGCTTCGGCAACTTTACTTTATCTCCGAACTTTCTACAGGCATCCACCGTATCTCTGTTACCGAAAATAAAGCAGCTGACGCACTGTCGCGAATCGGGGCTCTGACTGCTGGCCCTTTGGATTTCCAAGTTCCAGCCTCTACCCGGCAAAATGACTCCGAGTTGCGCCAATTGTGGGGAAAAGGCTCGTCGCTCCAGCTTGCGGAGGTGCTGCTTCCCTACACATTGGTCACGTACGACACATCGCAGGCAACTCCTCAGCCGTTCGTGCCCCATCGGTTTCGGTGACCAATATTCAATTCACTGCACGGGCTAAGCCACTCAGACATAAGAGTGACACAGAAGCTTATCACAGGTCACTTCTTCAGGCCAGGGATCAACAAAGCTGTTCGCAGCTCGGCAAGAAGCTGCCAGGCCTGTCAAGCCGTGAAAGCGACCAGGCACATACGTTCGGTGGTGCAGCCGTTTAAACCAACAGAGGGCTGTTTTGATCACGTGCGTTTAGACTTGATGGGGTTTCTTCCACCCTGCCAAGGTTTCAGATACATCCTCACGTGTGTCGGCCAGTACTCAAGGTGACCTGATGCCGCCACTACTATACAACACGGCCGAAACAGTGGCGGAAGCATCCGTTGCTACGTGGGTGTCGGGCTACGTTTGGCGTTTGCGCATAACTACTAACCGAGGCCGACAATTCCAAAGTTCGCTTTTGTTCTGTCTGGCGAAACTGCTCGGCACATGCTTTAACACTATGGCATACCACCCGCAGAGCAACGGCATGGTCGAGCGTCTCCACCGACAACTGAAGGCGTCATTGACCACCACGGTCGACAGACTGCACTAGTTGGAAAGGCTACCACTAGTACTATTGGGGCGGCGAACAACAATCCAGGATGTCCTCGGAGTCAGCACTGCCGAGATGTTCTATGAGTCAGCAATCCGTGCCCCAGAAAAGTTTTTCGGCCCCCAGCAAGGCACTCCGCCAGCGGCCACGCAGCACTTAGAGACCCTACATTCCTGGCTGGCCTACAACCCCAGGTATCTCCCGCGGGAGGCCTGTGCCTAGTTTCCTTACAATGGACGGAACCACGCACGTCTTCCTGTGGCGCGACTCTATGCAGCCGCTATTGGCTCCTTCCAATGAATGCCCTTATCGTGTGGTTTCACATTGAGAGAAAACCTTGGAGATTGTGGTTCGCTGCAAATAAAAAACAGTGACTTGCAACCACGTGAAACCAGCCTATCTTGAACATTAATTATTAATTTCTTCCGCCATTCATACCTAAGTCTCCGACGGGGGGACCGTCCGTCACTTCGCCGTGCTTCACTGTGTGGGTTATTGCACCTTGCCCCGGAAATTGTTTACTTCGCCGTGCTGTGGGGGTCATTGGCACGCGTTCACTATGGGGACCACCACTGTGGGGGTCATTGCCCTCTGCCCTTTCTTCGAACCGAAGTGGCTGCCCGAATGGGGCGCCACCACTGCGACTCGGAAAACCCGAAAGAGCGTAGGTTAGGGCGCGTTGGTATTCCATAATTGAGGCTTTTTAGCGCACGAAAAAGGACGAGAGACATTGGCAAGACGCGGACACAGCGCTACCACCGGGAAAGCGCTGTGTTTGCGATTTGCCACTGTCTCTCGTCCCTTTTCGTGCGCTAAAAAGCATCAGTTATCGGCGAACCTGCTTTTACTTTTGAACAAAGCCAGTGGACTCTCCGTTCTCGATATGTCAAAACGTGCATTCCTTTTCTCCGCTATACCGAGCTCCCAACAATGTACTTGGATCAAGGACTAGCGCTTCTTGTGCATCCTTCCCTACGAAGAAAATTTAATACTTGTTTACGAGACACTGACCTCAACGAGATGTCTTATGTCTGTGGTTATTTACGTGTCAAGTGTCGTATCTACAGTGCGTATCATTTCATTTCTTATCGCATTCACCTGAAGTAGCACGCTTGGCCTGCCACAAGCAATTTTCTCTATTGTTTTCTTTAAAGGTTTTCTCTCTCAATTTCTCTGTCTCTCTTTGTCCCTGTTTCGCGCGCTGGGGGGAAATACATTTTTTAAAACAGAATTAACGAAAGTCTACGTCCCATGACACTCGACATTCTCACCACTCCCGAGCTTTCTTAAAGACAGAGCGTCTTTCGGCTCACACGGGGTCTTGCTTTGTGTAACTTGTCTAGGGCGCGTAACGCCACTGCGATGTCAAGTTAAGTAGGGCTGCGGCTGAAAAATTGAGCATTGTTTCTCGCATAGAGACTGCTTAATTGAAGCTTCACGTTGCGGCCTCCACAAATACGCGTGAACTGGAGTGATAAACTGACCCTGTAGCTATGATTTACGATCGCGCTGCTAAGGAATTTGATGGATAGGAAGAAACGAAGATGCAGCGTAGGAGGCGCTAGTTGATGAACTTATGGGCACGCGTTGAGAGCGGCCGCAAATCCATTACGGCGCGCAGAAAAACGCCCTCATTCGCGTTAACGAGCGCGTTTTTCTGGGCGTCTTCTTCTGGGAAGTAAGTATTAAACTAAAGTTTTGCAATATGGAAATATGGGCCCCTGACCAAACGCTACGCTCAAATTATGCCTTTGGCTTGTATCTACCAGTTACATTTCACTGCACGGAAATCCTTACGACAACCCAGACAAGCTTTCGGCATTTGATCAGGGCTATTTCGCGTAATCATAGCACTCGCAGGATCATAGGTTTTACGTACAAACAGCGCTCTCATTCTTTACTCACACTCTGGAAGGATTTGCATATTTATGCAGGGCCAGGCACGAATATTTACTGAATGTTCATTGCCGCAAACATTTATTGCTTACTCAGCGCGAGAAGAAACTCTTTAAATAAATAAGTTTAATAATTAATTAGCGCTATATACGGTAGATTTTTATTATATTGATAATTTGATTTGTAAACATAGTTATGTAACGAAAAGTACATGAAGTGTGGAAAAATTGCAATAATTTGGAGGTCGTCTAGCTCTTCCGGGTTTAAGTTATCGAAGGCAACAAAAAGGAAGAGCATGGTTTCAAGGTTCGCAAGGTAGTCTCTTTTCTCAGCGTTTAGTTTGAAACCAGATGTTTATCACATTTCACATCTGAACGTTCCATGTGCTAGATGCCATAGTCAGTGCTTTCGTCTCATTTCGGGAAGAAATATAGGAGCCGAGTAAGTGAGTCGCTGAAGCGCCTGCGGTAGCACAAACGCTTCAGGAGGGGGAAGAGGAAGGACACTGCGTGTGGCCTGTCACCATTGCTACTCCGCAACGGGCGAACAAGCAGAGGTGCGCGGCGCGGAAGCGTCTGTAAGAAAGCGGCGAAGAAGATGGAACAGCTGCATAGATCGTTGCCGCTTCTCTGTGCTCCCACAACGGCACACATCGTCGCAGCACACTCTTTCCAATGTCTTGCACTAGAACGCTGCAATCTGTTTGCTTGCTCATCACCTATAACAGGCAAAATATTTTATAATACAGCATTAAACAAAGACCTCAGATGAGTTGTCTGGTACAAACGAGCGCATCGCTATCGTCGTCTTGATTTATTAAAGGCCTCCAATGCTACAAGCTTGTATGAACGACAAAAATATTGCCGGTGTGCTGAACGAAAACATTCGAAAGAGGCCTAAACAGATAAATGACGCCCGAAAAAAAGGCAAATCGAGTTTCTATAGTTTCTAAACGACCATGCCCACTTCGACCCAAAACTTAGTGTCCATTTAAAGCATGAGGATTGATCGAGTTAGCATAACTTCATGCCTACGTTGTGTTTCACCCGCCGTGGTTGCTCAGTGGCTATGGTGTTGGGCTGCTGAGCACGAGGTCGCGGGATCGAATCCCGGCCACGGCGGCCGCATTTCGATGGGGGCGAAATGCGAAAACACCCGTGTGCTTAGATTTAGGTGCACGTTAAAGAACCCCAGGTGGTCAAAATTTCCGGAGTCCTCCACTACGGCGTGCCTCATAATCAGAAAGTGGTTTTGGCACGTAAAACCCCAAATATTATTATTATTATACGTTGTGTTTCACCCACTGGAGAGTGCGTAGAACGCTGCTCTGCAGTGCAGGTGGAGGATATCGACTGATGCGCTCCGTTGGGGACGCTTCCGCCGTCGCATGAATAATGCCTTTCCGGCTGCCACTGCCGTTCATTTGGCTTCAAGCGTGCACCGAAAGCTTGGGAGGAAGACGACTAATGCTGCCTAGCGCCAAGGCCGGTCAGTAAGCAAGATTCATATCCCGTCCTCGGAAAACTGAAACGCACACTCTACTTCTCCTCTATCAGTAATGGTGTCCTCAGCGGAAGCCATCCGTTTGCTTGTCTTGTTTGTCACGGCTCCCCTGTCTTCTCCCACAACCCTCTACAACCCGAGTAAAAGTTCGTTTTTAAGAAAATAAACAAGTCTATGGCGAGAAGCGATTTCGTTTTCGATAGTTTACGGGGAGAAAAATCATTGGTGCTTTACTGCTTGCCTCCGGCCTGGCTTGTCTCGCTAATGTGGCCGTCATTCGCTTAGTGTCTATTGAAAGCCAGGCTCCGCCTGCCACTTCTGCCAACTTTTCTTCTTGAAGCGTCGAACATTAGTGACCGCCAGCTACTTTATCTGTCCGCTTACGCCGTACATGGGCCCCCATTTATGCTGCTGTTAACGTTACTGACCTTTTTCATTTCGTATACGTTTCTTTGCATGCCTGTCTTTCGTTTAGCAATAGGTGTCTTGGTTAGTGTTTTTGCTGCGGCTTTTTCTTCTGTTCGGCATCTGCAAATGTATCTTGTGTACTGAGAAGTGATCGCTTTGAGATCGCTAAAGCACCTCCTCCTAGTCTTGGGCCTTTCAAGCTACGTAAACATTTTGTCTTTTGTTCTTGCGCATGTGTGTACCGCGTAAGTGCTTTTTTTCTCGCTTGCTTTCTCATCCGCATCCGCAAGTCGATTGTGTTTTTCTATGGCAAGTTGTTAAGGACCGCACAAAACTTAACGGTTGTTTCAGTCACATTTCTGTCGTTTCCCTTACTAATTCCTCGGTAACTAGTTTCATTCTTTCCTTTTTTGTGTTGACAGAGATGAATCCATGCTTTTCTTATATTTATTAACGTAGAAAAGGATGGAGCCCAGAAAAACTGAAAACTAGCATCATGACGATGGCAGGCCTTGATGGAAAGCAGGCTGTCTGGTTTAACCTGAATATAAATGGATCTTCTAGCACGTTCCTCAATGCATCAATCAAAGAAATCTAGCAAACGAAAAGACTTGAACTCCGTAGAAACCACGGCCTGTTGCTTTGTGAAGTAGGCAAAGCGGATAATGTGCGGGCATCGGAGAGTATTTGGTGCCACGTATAACGAGCGAAACAGCGCGCGTCTTACTGCGCTGGATATCGTTGCCACGCCTTAGCGGGTAAATGCCACTTCTTTTATTTTTGTGAAAACAATTGGAATGTAATGGACACCACAACATTGTCACGGGTTCAC
Organism: Dermacentor variabilis; assembly: GCF_050947875.1. Taxonomy (NCBI): domain Eukaryota; kingdom Metazoa; phylum Arthropoda; class Arachnida; order Ixodida; family Ixodidae; genus Dermacentor; species Dermacentor variabilis. The sequence goes on along the minus strand of NC_134571.1, from coordinate 61,456,331 downwards.
CTGCGTATATGTTTGCTCAACGGCGTCGTGAGAGCAAGAAGGGAATTGAACAAAGCTTACCAAGACAACTGTTGCCTCCTGTGAAGCGTGCTCTGCTGCACTAGTTGTCTTGTTGCAGGTAAGCAATTGTTAGAGTTTGAGACAGTAAAGAGAAAAATGAAGAGGTAAGGGTGAGTGGAGAGAGAGAGAGAGAGAGAGAGAGAGAGGAGCATTCTGCTGCAGATATTTAAAGACGGTATTAGTAATAATGCAGTTAGAAAGCAAATGAAGCAAGGTGCTCTCTCCATCGCGAAGGGCCTGGTCCATTGCGTAAACCAGCGCACGCAACCGACCAATGTCGCTTGCGGGCGCTTCTCTTCTTTTTTCAATATGGAAGCTGAGGTCCCCCATGACGTTTAGTTGAAAGACCCTTGCCACCATTTCTGCTCTCTGCCTTCTCGCCGTGCGTTGTATTCACGGTAAGGTTCCTTCACTCTCTGCGTTTCAGTAAAAATGTCCGTGCTGTTGCCATCTCTCCCCTATGCTTGTGCGCTGTATGCGTTGAGCGTGACGCGATGACGACTGCCCCTCCAAGGAGAAGGACGCCCGTTCTGTCGTTTGAATTTCAAACTGTTTTAGCTGTAAATTATTGCACACTTTGCAAAGATGATAGTGAGCGCTTGTCTTACGCACCGCACTTTTCTGTTTGCAATGCTCACATCAGAGCAGGGGCCTTCTTGCGCTGCTGTCAGTTCTACCTTGTCCAATTTGAAAGAGTGTGGCACAATAGCCAATTAGAATGAAGTTGTAACTATATTTCAGCTACGTGTGGATTTGATATCGAGAGACCGTTCTAATGCATCTTGCTGCGCACCGTGATTTCCGGTTCTAGAAGGAACACCTTAGTGTTCGCACGATTATATAAAGTTCACTTTGTGGTAGAACACTGACTGCCCTTCTATGGCTAATTCTAAGAGTAAATTCAGTAAATGTTGTGTTAGTAGCAGCTCACCATTATGGCTGCCGAGCGGAACTACCTAATAAAAAAAAATTCGAGGGCACTTACCGCCGTACTAAGAAATGCATCTTAAGAGGAAGCTTTAGCTCGGGCCCAACTCCGACGCGGCCTATTCAAATACATGTAAAAGGCAAAAACGGTTTTCTGATATAACTCCGGGGCCGATTTTAATGAAATTTGTTGCATTTCAAAGAGTAAGTTGAATTCTAGTGACTGTTTGAAGTAGAATTTCGATTTAGGGCTTGAATTTTCTTAAAAAGATTTTCAAATATTCGACCGTTTGGATAAAAATAGAAGGACGAAGTTTACAAATTCATAGCTCTGCATAAAGAACTGATATCGCGGTTCTGTAAACAGCATCCATTAGATCATTTAAAGCGGACAAATTCGGTATGTCATTTTACATCTTACGTGAATTTGTTACGTTGGTTACAAGGGTTCTGCAAAAGTTGTATTTCCCTATTATTAAATTTTTTTTATATTCATGTGTAACATATCAATTTTGTCCGCTTTAGATGTTCTATTAGATGCAATTCAGACAATTGTTATATCATGTTTTGTTGCTGAGGTACGGTGTGGTAAACTTGATAGTATTATATTTCTGAAAATTTTCGATTTTCGCCAATATTTAATAAAAAATTCACGACCTAACTCCAAAATTCGAGACCAACGGTCTCTATATTTTAGGTTTTTCTTTTAAATGCAACAAACCTCGTCAAATTTGGTCCAGTGGTTGCCGAGAAAAGCGAATTCTCCTTTTACATGTATTTAGATAGGAGCACCCGAGCTAAAGCTTCCTCTTAACTTGAAGCCGATGCTTGACTTGATATAAACGGCGCCCGGTGTGAATGCGCCCAAGACGCTCATTGTGCTTCCTTAGATGCGTTCACGACCGGAGTAATTTAATTCAAGTCAAGCGTGGGCTTCAAGTTAAGATGCATTCATGAATACGGGGGTTAAGCACTTCTGAGTTGCTAACGCGAAGGCGTTAATGTCCAATTGAACGCCGCTGAGCGGTCTTTCGGGTTGTGAACTCCTCGTGGGCAAGCGAGCGCGTTGTGACGCTTGGCGCGTCTTGATTTGGCGGCCCGAGGCGCAGACGGCAGGAGAATTCCATTCGCTGTAGACGCCGGATTCCTCAGTGTGAACGTGCCAGTAGAACGCAGGATAGATCTTGGGCGAACAAAGAACTCGCCGATAACACAGGCTTCCGGGAACGGGAGTGAAGGTGACGTAGCGTCGCGACGATGCCCTCGCCCCTCGCGCAACAGCTGGCGCGCCGGTGTTCCGTCTCTCGCCCTCTGCTCCGTCGAGGCGCACTCATGCCGTGGCGTCGCAGCCAATGGGAACTCCGTCGAGGCGCGCTCGTGGTGTGGCGTCTCAGCCAATGAGAATTTAGACTGCTACAGGCGCTGTATGCCGGCTTTCTCGCTCAATGAGCCATTTGACGGTTTCGCATCAACACGACGTGATATCATGTCGTTACGGGCCATTGACAGTCAACATGTTGTTCTTGAAATGAAATGGCGTATGACACTTTTAAATAAGAACTTTAGGGAAAACTAGAGGGAGCTCTACGCAAGACGAGCAGAAGAATGGTTTCAGAACCAATACATGTACTGCAGTGGGTTGACCAGTAAACGATTTCGTGCGCGTATTGGAATGAAAATTACCTTGTTGTCTTCATCTCGAAAAAGTGCCATGGACGTAAATAAATCTGAAAAATTGAATGTACCTTCTCGTAGCGATGCTTCTTTTAACAGCAGATCTGTTCTAACTCGAGCCTTCGCCGTCCATTGTCCGGTGTCACGCAAGGGGGCAAGGGCAGAGCGCGTCCGGGGGAGGGGGAGGAGAGGGTAGAGGAGCAGGTGTTTCGCCGGCGCGCGCCCTTTCGCCCCATGTATTCCGCTCGGCGCGAGTGCCAGTGGGAGCTCGCACGAGAGCGGCATCGCCGACTTCGCGAAAATCCCGAGTTTCGAGAGCGAGAAGCACAAGCAAAGCGCCAGTGGAGGGAAGCCGCTACCGCCGAGGATCGAGAATGGGAAGCGCAAGCGAAGCGCCGGCGGAGGCAAGTCAACCCCCAACTTAAAAAGTCGGAGGCCAAGCACCGACGTCGATGCAGACAGATTCTTGCCATGAAGGGTGGCGATGGACGGTTCAAGATAGAATTCCTCGACCGTGAGTGCGGCCGCAGCTGCAAGGTGTATTACAGAGTGTGGTTTGATCACAGCCTCACGCAACTAAAGAGTGTGCGCAATCCGGAACCGTAGCTCGAATCTAGCAAACGACGACAACGAGACAAAAGAATTTCATGAAAATCGTGTTAAACACGAGTTCGAACTTGAGAAAATGACCACCAGCTTCACTGTTTTGACACCTTTTACTGTGTGGTATGGGCTTTACTTTTTTATAGGCTTCCGGGAGAGGTATTAATTCTATGCATTGGGTGCATACTCATCAACCACAGCTTCGTTAATACAAAGTAGTCAGCACTGAGACTACAATGTGAGACATGGACGTATATTGGTACCTGTTTTGTATCCTTTTTCTGCTTGCTTGTTTCTTTGTTTATTTTGGTTTAGTCTGGTTCTTCTCGTTGCGTGTGTGTTTGGGCGGGATGCGGGTAGCATTAAAGCTATGTGTGATTCGCTACCTGGTACCTGAACTTCTGCTCAAAGCTTTGGGCAGTTTATTCATTGTTTTTGATATTCAAACAAGTTTATTCACTGAGTAACTGCAGCCTCTTCTTTCATTCCACAAATGGTTTTCTTTCTGTTTGCCAACCTCAAACTGCATAAATAGTTTCAAAGGAAAAATTTTCAGCTGATTCGTTCATTTTATATTTGTTTAATAATGCATTGAAAATGAGTTAGAGAATTTCTCTGGGTTCATCGCAATCATTTAGGTTCGAAGACGATCCGTTGTAAAATTTAACAGTCTAAATATACCAGATGAAGTAGAAATTGCCAGTGTCATAGAACGGAAAACTGAAGACACACGTACTCCCAACGTGCTCCCAACGCATGGTACACGAGCGCTTTTTTTTTTTTTTTGCATACAGCCTTAATCAGATTGCAGCGGCTTCAGTGGGGATTGAACCCGGGACGTGGAGTTCAGCAGCGCTACGCCATAGCCACTATGCTACCACGGCGGATGGCCCTGGGACGACAACGAGGACGAAATCCTAGCCACGGCGGCTAGGATTTCAGAATTTCTACACATTTATTCTATTAGCCTCACACAGACCGACAACTCGTAGGGTGTCTTCTTTGTGGTACCATGCGGTGCCACGTACATCGACAGAAGAGAGAGCTGGGTCGTGTACTGAATTCGTACGCCTCTTCCCATGCGTTCTCGAGCTCTTAACTCTTAGGCAAGGCTCGCGGTTAGCGATCGACTGGGCTGACGGCGAAGCTTGATCAACCTCGGTCATCCATTACGGAAAAATAACTGGGGCGAAGTTCACACCATGCTACACTGGCAGCAGCGACTAGGTGAAAAGTGGGCCGGCATGCCACAAATACGCTTTCTGCCTTACGCTGATGGCCCGAATGTGGCTATTTTAGCCTACACCACCGCTGCTTCCAAGGAGGCTGCTGCTTCAGTTATTTCGGATATCTCTATTCTTTATGTACTTTTTTTTACTACCTTCGCTCTGCCATCTGCAGTGGTGGCTGATGACGCTTCGACAATGGGAGCTTCTCTGGAACGACGTCGCGATGAAGAAAAAAGGTCTACTCTATGGCATCGCCTTTCTTTCCCCACCCTGTTTTTATCTTTCTATTACTGCATTTCAACTGCTTCGCTGGACGTGGCTTGCTGTTTTTATTTCTACGGCTGTCGTCTGCGATGGCTTGATCGATTTCTCTGTTCCAGCTCATTTCCTTGTTTGAACCTTGTGGTTAAAGCAGTCGCTCGTGAAAATGCCTCTGCACTTCGATTTTTGGCCACGAAGTACTATGAGGCGACAGAGAAGCCATCTTGTTCAAACAGTCAAAGATTTTTCCTTTCAATTTGTACTCTGTCACGCTAGTTTACTATGTTCATCTTCAAGTACAAATTCAGTATAACATGAATTTTTTAAAGCAATTATCTATAGAAGAGCGCTGCTTAGTGACGTAGGTCAGCTCAGGTTATGCGGAACAAGATACTGTTGTCGTTGTGATTGTTTAAGGCTTTCTCATTACGAGATATAAAACAGAATAACTGCCTATGTACCAGTGTGCATATCTCAATCTTCTTCTGACCATAAAAAGAAGAAAAAAAAAGGATCGATGGTGAAAAATAAATGTGGCGCTGGCGAATCAGGAATTAGTAAGAGTTACGGACAGCGAAACTCACCTTTTATGTGAATAGAGAAGTCATGATCACAACCGAACCGTGGATGCTTCCCTGACTACCGTTTAAGCAGTCAACACGCTTGAGGAATATAGACCTAACAATGAAGAAAGAAGACAAGGAAAAGTGGTAAAAAATAATAAACATTAAAAGTAAACAGGATAACTCTCCTAAGTTTTGACATCTAAAATAAAAAAAAATATCTTCATACAAACAAGAAACAATAGACACTCACTCCTTATGTTGTGTCCACGAGAGCTGACATTTAGGCGAGTCGTATGGTAACAAAAACAACAGCACCGCTTTTTACGCGGACGAAGACAGAGTAGACACACTATACTTCGTTTGCTCTGTCTCCGTCCGCGTATTAAGCTGCACTGTTTTTGTTTCCCCGAGTATATTGCGTTGTTGTGATACTCCTACCTAGGCCTTGTATTTCGCGACAGTGGAGAGCCGCCACTGAATAATGCAATTATAAGGGGAAGAGCTACGGTACTGTAACATGCAAGTTGAAATATCGCGTACGTTGAATACATTGTCGACAACTACGTTTACAAAATGCCCTGCTTTCTTTTCACTATGTCAGCCAAACGTGCTCCTTTATGGCACCCAGCCAAAGTGCAAGCCATGACCATTCTTTTACTGCCTGTGCGCTACACAATGAAAAAATGCGACTTAATGGCGACAGAAATACGACAGACTGGCGATATAAATACGAGAATGTGAAAAATATTGCAAGAAAGAATAAATAATACAAATGAAATGTATTAATCTTTATCACTATTTCTTGATTTTTGTTCCTTCTTTCAGTACACGAACATATTTGCTGCATTCACAGCAAGTGAATATCTGTCCGCGATATTGGAACGCCTTATCAAGTTCCCTTCTTGCCTTTTGTATAAGCTAGCGGTCACGCTCGCACAGTAGTCCGTGTTTGTGGGCGCTCACATTCACTGGCCACACGGAAATGAATGACCAGCCTCGTAATCTTTCTGCACTTATATAACTTTAATTATTCGACTAGCCAGTTGACGACGTATATTGCATCTGCTCCCACCCGAGGCATCTGGAACACATTAGGGCTAATGCATTAAGCTCCATGCAGGTTCAGGTAGCTCTTTTTTACCTAAATATTATGAAGTTATCTATTTATGTGGTTATATATTTTATCATTTCAATCTGCAGTCTGGATTGTAAACAAACTATCTGCATTCCCCATTCACCCCTTCTCCTGTATTCCTTATCCAAGAGGCCCGGTTATGAAGGTGATATATACAGTAACTAAGCAGTATGTTCATACAACTTTCTGCGCTGAAACTACCCATGAGTCTAAGAAGGAAGCAATAGTGAACGGCTTTAGATGGATGCGATCACCTCGGGTTTCTTAGCGTGCGTACAAACCCTTGCCAACTGACGGTGTCCGCTGCCGAGAAATAGCGTTCGTTCGGTCTGTTGCGATGCATGGGGTTCCCTGCCTTGGTCGGGTACCCGGGGATCCGCTTCACCGTCCCGTCAGGCGTTATAACTTTGTGGATGTCACCACGTTTTGCTGCTGCCTGAGCGGTGAACCGGTATACGGATGCCCTTGTGTGCAGAAATATAAGCAACGTATGGAAGAAAGAGTAAACAAAACTGCCGGTGCTCACTTCTCATACTTTCCGCACCCGTTTCTTTGCTTTTCCCGTTCGACGCCGGAATGTCTCAGAGCAGGGCGGTCGGTTGACTTTACAAATTGCGTTCCAGCTCACTGCGGCTCTCCTTGTGTTCTCGTTGTTTGGCACCCCGCCGAAAGTAAAGGCAAGAGGGTGGGCTGTCACTTTGACATGGGTGGGCGCAAGCGCGCACCGTTCTCAGTGAGTGTGTGTCCGTATCGGCAATCTATCTTCGCGGCACATCTGCGAGGGAAACGACGCCGACAGCCGCGGTTGCTGACTACTTTCGAGGAGGAAGCGAGTGGTGACGATAGTAATATTAGAAATGAAGCTTCGGCGCACGTTGAGAATGCGATTCGCTCCCTCTCCGGGTGCAAGCCGTCGAAATTCTCAAGAATGTTTCGAAAGGGGGCGTCGTTTGTAGAAGCAATATTAGCTGATGGGCTCCTTGTCCTTTCTGTGTGTGCATATCTATGCGAATTTCGAAGGTCTTCCTTTACTAGAGAGACTGAGATAAATAAAGTTTTGTTGCTCTTAATCTTATCTCACTAATACTTTATTTAGGAAAGGAAAGAGAGGCTCACGGGAGAGCCATACAAACTGGCTGCGTCCTTCGAACTTGAGACGGCTAATAAAGAAGCATTTACTTTGACTAACGCCTTTTAAGTCGGCCCTAGAAACATTAAATATTGAACTGGATGGTTCTGCGTTTATCATTCATCAAGGAAGAAAATCGCTGCTTGATAATAATAGAGAAGTAGACCAAGGCGCACTGAGTGGTGGCTGTCGTAAACCCTGAAGCAATAGACATTATCCCTCGTTCTCTCTAGCTATCTCGTTCTCACTTAACGCGACAGCATTCCACCTCGCGGCAGCACTCGTATAGACCTTCCTCCAGCTGTCGCCGAAGCTTCTGGAATGTCTCACCACTGACGTCTAACTGGCATTTCACATGTCCAATCGCCCTGCGCAGGATTTTCTTTTTTTTTTCAGCGTGGGCAACCACCCGCACTGCCACTGCTTCCCTCAGCTAACCTCTCACCAACGGAGATCCGCACAGACACTCTAGCTCCTCGTCTCTGCGCTCCATTCTCGTCGCTTCCGTGTTCCCTGCGCCACCGTGGCTGCATCCACGCTTTCATCAGTTCCGTTCGCGTGTCACTACCATTTACAGAGTGAGTGGTACAAAGGGGCCCACGTACTCTATACGAGTGGCAAATTGAGTGGCTTTTCAGCTTACGGCAGCGAATGCCCAGAAAAAAAATTACCCTCTTGCTGTGTCATTCATTAGCACACGGCACTCGCCAGATTAACAATGCGGGTTGTAATTTCGTCACTGTATAGCTCTCTGGCTACGCATGCTGGCTGTAATTTTAGAGAGACGAGTTTCTGTCGAACTAGCAGGCGCATTGATTTAGGGAAATCTGGGACTTAACTTCCAGCCCATTTATGATAATCATAAACATGATATGAAATTGTTAGAATATATGCTAGGACGCACGATTCATGGCACTGGCGCAGTGAATATGTAGAAGATCTGGATGTCTACGTCTGTCCTGTAATAGAATCCTGCAATGTTCTTGGACCCTGGACATATCCGTTGATGGCGCAGAAAGCTCTTCCTCCACTCCGGCAGTTTTTTGAGGAACACCGGCTTCAGTGACCGATCATAGTCCCGCTGTGCGTCCTGCTATGTGCACGCAGTGTTTACTCTTTTACCCCTTTCCTTTTACTATACCCCATTTTCCTTACATCTGTGAATGGTAGCAAACTGGACGCTGGTGCAGGGGGGCCTACCTATCTTTCATCTCCTTTCTTTCTCTCTCTCCTTCTTCAGTGCAAGACTCACAATCGAAAGACGCGCACTGCCAAACTTGTCGCTGTCTCAGTTTTATTTCACGGCCCGGACAAAAAACAATGTTCTTACGCTAAAATTACTCGTGATGACAGACGCCAGCCAATCATGGTGTACGGTATATTGCCAGGATAAGCTACTGGCCAATGACAAACAGCATTGAAGAAGAAAAAGATACTTGAATTCGGCCTCAGAAGATTAGACTGTAAATTTTATGGGGAGGCTGTCAGCGTATAGCTCCCTGGCATGCGCGTTCTTGAAGCTTTCGTGGTCGTTTTACCAAACGGGCAACTTTCAAAAACGGATATTTATCTCCTTTTGGCGACCGAACTCCCAGCACATTTGTGAGGATGATAATGTTGATACGAAATTTTCTAGAATAAATGTAGCCCGTGTGGTTCCTTGAACTGGCAAATATGTCGACGCACAATCCCGTAAATTCAAACTCGGTACAATGAACTCGGCTAAAGCTTATTATGCTCAATATCGCGTAAATAAAGCTTACCGGCCGATACTCATCTAAAACACTTCCCTCATACCAGACTAGCCATTGCCCACGTCGAACTCAATGCGCCCGCTGCAAGTGCCATAAAGCCACTTGCATGCCGCGGGGCCAGCTTTCCAGGAAGTTATTTTTATCGTTTAAGGCCTTGAAAGTCAGAAGTTGCCTCAATCGACACTTCAGAAGGCACTTTCTGGAGTTAATTCTATGCACCAATACTGCGCCAATATTGAAAGAAGTGAACTGAAGGAGGTTTACGGAATATCGGGCGCCAAAAGCTATATTCCTGGATGCGCTGAGAAACAGTTCAAGGCACAGCCTACTACGCGTAGTCTTGTTTTCAATAAGTAATTCTTTTTTTTTGCTTCTTTAATTCCTTGGTGGTAACTAATCCGTTCATAACAATCACGTCAAAAAGTTCATTTAGGTTCATTATATTCAAGTTTCAGTAGATTGAATTACCGGATATATGAAATTTGTTTAGCTTATAAGCCTGTTCGCTATAACCGGTTTCAAGTGTAGTCAGACAACATTCGTTCTAAACGAGGAAAATAATTACCTTTAATCTTTAAATCTTTAATCTAAATCTTTAAATAGGCGAGTTGGTTCGTATTTAGATTTTTCAACAGTGATTGCGCAGGAAATATAAAGAAGAAAGAGGGGAAAACAGACCCAACAAAGATTGGTTGTTCTCGCTTTCTTCAGTTGTTTAGTGAATTATCAAAGTGTGCAAGAAGGGGGCAATATAGGCCCTTCTGTTTATGTAGCGTTGCCCCAGGTGGGGCTTACTTTTCCACACATACAGTTCTGCACATAAAATCCGAGTATCTCGTAACCAATTGCCAAAAATACGGCCCTTTCGCGCCTCCAATGCGTCGTAAGAAGTCGCATACGGTATCAAAATGTAGACCTCAACGAGACTAGGAGCGAGAATTCGCCACAGAGTACGGATGGTACTGGTTAAATTAATATCAATAGTCGCTTTGCCGTCATGAACGCCATCCCTTATAGACATTACCCGATATACGGCCGGACTCCACTTTTTCAAGAGCCGTTAAATGCCAAAAATCTGCCATACCAGCATACTTTGCCCCGGCTGACCTTCCACATATGCCCCCATGGGTAATGTCCAAAATACCGGTACTTCTATATATTCCCGGAATTTCTGAAAAATCGCAAATACCTAGCGTCAGCCTCAGACATTTAACACTTGAATATATGTCGAAAGAATATGACTCCTCGGTGAGCGTGTATACATACGGATCGGTCTCGTCGTATGCGTCTGGTGCGGCTTTCGTCATGCCTGCGCATCAAGTCATTCGACGGTTTCGTCTGCATAACAAGACTACTACAACATCTACGGAACTAGTGGCAATCAGAGAGGCCGTTCAATATATTTCGCGACAGCCTCCTCAAATATGGACGGTCTTCAGTGACGCAAAGGTCACCCTTTAAGACTTCGAAATAAAAAGATACCGAGCGGTAATGATGCTTGAATAGGCCTTCGCCATTAGACTTAGTTCTGTCGAAGTACTGCAAGGCTAGAACTCAGCTATTGTGGTAAGAGTCAAAATTTTATCGAGTGTGAAAGTTTCAGTTTGCACACTCTCTGGACTTCCTCCGTCGCGTTCAAGAAAACCAGTAAGAAACTGAGGAAGCGAGAGAGAGAAAAGAGAAGAAGAAAGAAGGTTACTGTCGGAAGGCTGACATTTTTTCCGGGTGCATATGACCGCTCACGTGTTACTCTGCACTGGAAGGGGGAAGTTGATAAAATATTCCAGTGTACTGATATTTTATAACCTTTGCAGATGTCACGGTTATAATGCTCCAAAGTAAACAAAGCAAATGAAATGCAAAGAGGCATAGAAGCATCGCTGACACGAAGCATTTCGCAGATAATTTGCCCGCTCTACGACCTGAGCAGTTCACGTCGAGCTCAACGTTGCCTTTATGAAACAATTAAAAGGTTGCCGTTTTTTTTATTTCTTCAGGAATTCACAAACTACCTACGCATGTGCGACCTTTGTTAAATCGGTCTCGCTCCCCTAAACTCCCTCGTCGTCTCGCACTAATTTTACGCAACCGGCTGAAGTGCGCGCCACCTCGTCCGATCGGACGCGGCAGCAATTAACGGAGCCGTACTACGTGCGCGCAAGTGTCTGTAGAGTGGGCGAGAAAGAATTGACTTTTTCGGAGTTCTCCATAATCAGTGCAGCGCTGGCTATTTTGGTGCCTGCGCTAAGCCGTTACACCATTATGCTTCGGGCAATTTTAATGGAACGAAAATAGGCAGAACGCTCGTGTGCATTGAGGTTATAGCCGTACTTTACGACTCGTATACACGTATTGAAAAAAGGCTCGAATGCTCTGGAAACTTGAGTCTTTCTAATCAGCGTTATTTAGATCTCGTGTTATGTTCTGGAAAAAGACGTCTCTCTTTCTCTCTCTCTTGTATCTGCAGCTGCGCTTCCTCTGAGGATAGAAATTCTCTCCCCTCTAGGCTGAGCTAGCTGCATGACAGACCATTCGTGGAAGGAAATATTTTAAAAGCTTCGCCTCAGCCATATATTGCCCCGAAATTATTTGGGACTCTGCTAAAATTCTTGTAGAATAACCTATTTTGCGGCTATACGTCCGTGGTAACGCGCTATTTACCTGTCAGCCCTCATTCATGCTTTGTCCTCTTTCTATCTCTTCATATATTTGCCACGTCCCTCCACCCCTAGATCTTGCGAACTCAGCAGTGCGCGACCCTTCTTAGCACCCTTGACCTACTTCCTTTGTCCGAGACCTAAAACAGCGTAAATCTTAATTTTCTTGCGATATTAAACGTCGCCTCGTACTTCTTAGTAGTGATTTACTTAGTAGTACGGGTAATGGTAAAATAAATATCAGTAGACGGCGTTGTAGAGTGCCGGCCTCAGGATTGGTTCAATTGGTTTCGATTGGTTTTGGTTCAATTGCTCACCTGATGAGTTGAGTAACAGTTTCTACGCGTACATTGCCACATCACAATGACTATGGACAAATACTGTTAAGCGAAATCCATCATCCAAGATGAGGATCATGGTACACTGACACGAAAGTCACTCTGAAGTGAGCAGAATCGAAGGGAGAAAAGAGATACAAGCACACTTATATTTCTAATGGAGTATGTTACAACTCCTGCTGAAAAACGAAATTGACCTTTCGAACTGAAGGTAAACATTTTGTAGCAAATGCGAAAGCACCCGTGTACTTCGATTTCGGTGCGCGTTAAAGAACCCCAAGTAGTCCAAATTACTGAAATCCCCCACTATGGCATATCTAATAATCAGATCGTAGGTTGGCACGTCGTCGTCGTCGTCGTTGTCGTCGTCAATAATGAACACCACCCCCATCCCGCTCCCATGTGTAGGATAGCAAACCGGTTAAGCTAAGCTGGTTAACCTCCATGCCTTCCTTCTCCACTTTTTCCTTTCCTTCTTTTTCTTGATTTCAACTAAGATGTCATTAACACACGTTTGTTCACACCCCCCCCCCCCCCCCTCTGCTCTTTTCTTATCCCCTTAACGTTACACCCATCATTCTTCTTTCCATAGCTCGTTGCGTCGTCCTCAGTTTAAGTAGAAACCTTGTCGCACGCCTCCAGGTTTCTGCCCCGTACATGAGTACTGGTTTGGCACATAAAACCGCACAATGAAGTTTTGTTTTTACTGTGTACAGATTGCATTGTCTGTCAGATGCCTTGACTTCTGTTCCATTTGAATCAAAGAGCATCTATAAACGTTACGTCGCAGCGCGTTATATATATATACATATATATAATTTAAGGAAAAGTTCTGTAGGTTCGGTGCATAGGTAGTTGAATAAACGAAGGAGCACACTTACCAAAATTCCATTTATATATATATATATATATATATATATATATATATATATATATATAGCTTGAGGGTTCTCCAAAAATTACTCGAGGCTCGTTCGCACCACCGTCGTCATGTTACATTGCTGTGAACGGCGCATGCGCCGCACCCATGGGGAGGGATTCGGAATGCGTTTGGCTGAAATAACCACGAAACAGAGTAGACGCGCCGTCAATGCTAAGCTCAATATAATACAGAACAAAAAAGGTTCAGCTCAATCAGCTCAGCGGCGGAAGACCGTGTTCTTCCTTGCGCTGCTGACATGAACGTTGCGTGCACGCGTATACAGGCATCTGCATATCTCGCCTAAAATCTCCGAAAAAGATTGCATTCCTTTTGGGAGAAGCAAGCTGCTGCCCCGACGCCACTGGCATAAGCTTCTGTCACCGCCTGCCGGCAGCTGTAGAAATCAGCCATTCAGGGAGGGTTGCCGCGTGTTGCCGGCTCCTCTGGTATACATGGGAACTTTCTCTAAACAGCTTCCCTTTGGCAGGCGGCGACACTAATTTATGCTAGCGCCGCCACGGCAGCAGCTTGCTTACCCATAAACGAAGGCAGCAACTTTGAAATTTTTTACGGTGATGCTGTAGGTCTCTAGTTGGTCGGAATTTTTCACGGTATGCTCACTAAGAGAAACTGCAACTGGAAAATGGGTTTGTGTTTGAGTTTCCGCGCAGCAGAATTACGTTTTCTCGTATATTCGAATTACACTCCGTTGCTATCCTGTCTGTAGGTTGTGTGTAAGTCGCACTTTACGAATTTGCTGAGACATCTTGACTTGAAAAATTCATTTACTTCAATAACGCAATTGCAGTAGGCGGAAGTCCCAAAAACAAACAGCAGCTGGAAAATTTAGGGCATTGTATTTCAGTTTCTGCGTGGTGGTGATGCTTGTGTAACGTATAACGTTAGTTTAGTTAGTCGTACTTGTCCAACGTTAGCACCAGCTTAGCTGTAGATTCACTTTCACTGGGTGTAATGGAGGCGGATTTTTTTTTTTAGCAGGAGAGAACATACGATTTTCTTCCGGACTATGGTATGTAGAATCAAATTGAAACGGGCAAACAGATAATTGTGTCTAATGGAAGCCATATGCGTACTATATCGAGCCATATTGATCAAGCTCCCCTCAGACTTGCCTCATTTCAAGACAGCCGTTGAATATATTTTAGATTTATATTTCGTTTATTCGGTCATTTCAAGAAATGCCCACGAAGAGAGGGAAAATGAGACAATCTGTCTCCTGACTGGGCCTACTCTTCGTGCTGCACTTCGAACAGATACAGCAAAGCAGAACACAAACAATACACTATTTACAGAAAAGAGTAGGTACATCATCATAAACAAAATAAATAATCAAGCGCACGAATCATCAGTCATACACAACGCCTGTGTTAGTTATACGTCGATGTGTGTCTAACATGACAAATTTACATAAAAGCAAGCAGTTAGCAAAATACAACGAAATATTCACAAACGTGGCAATATGGACACTTAATTTGATACGTATATGGTATGAGACAACGCATTGTAGTTTCGGGGCTATGTATATGCAGATAGTTAATTTTTTAACACGTGGGTATTTTTTTCTTGAATTGCAGTATATTAGTGGTTTATATTGCATATTATATGATTTCAGGATGTTTATTACGCAGCGCAATAGTTTGGTTATTTTTTTACTGCATTCAATTATGCATTCCATTTCAAAATTATGCAATAAATGATCGTTTTGCGAAATCGCTTTATCTGTAACGTCCTATTTTTTAAAAGCCAGGCAGTTAATTGTGCCAAGTGTTACACTCAACAACACAGACTCCAAAATTTAATATTTCTATAAAATGCGATGAATAATAGTGCAGCGGTAAAGGCAATAGCTTTTTTTTTTCGAACATTTGAAGAGAAATATGTGTGCCCCGGCACTACCAACAGACTAGCATTACCGCAAAGCTGTTATGATTATGAATTTACCGTAACACTGGTATGGGGTGGTATTTGCGGGTGATTACTTTTGGCGATAATTTCACTTTCGCGAGATTTCGCGGCACTCAGCCCTCGTGTGCCAATGAGCTCCTTTCTCGCGTTTGCCCGATCCTTGTGCGCATGCGTCCAGTGCCGGTTCTCACGAAATCTCGCGAAATTGAAACCATTCGTGAAAGTTATCGCCCGAGAACACGTCTCCTGAGGGCTACGGACATGGAACGTGATGCTAACGTTGCCTAATAATTCACAGCCTGCTGACTAACGCCGACGGTTTCTCACCGGTGTGCTTTCGTGAACCATCAAGGTGCGACGCCTGCAACGCCGCTGGCGGTGCTCCTCATAGCGGCAGGCGTTGTGAGATGCCTGGTAGCTCCCTGGGTGCTGTTTCTTCTGGCTAGCAGCAGTTGCCTTGCATGCTGCGTCGCGCAAACCTGTGGCGCCCACGTAAACTTATAGCACCGTCCGAAATCTTCAAGAGTGACGCGAAACCTTGCTAACTCTATCAATGCTTCGACCTTCGGACGAAACTGCCATCTTCCTCCATCCTGCTGAACGTTTGAATGCAGGTTTAAACGCATTTCAGAACTACTTACCCGAGAATTATGAAAGCGGCGGTACAGTGACTTTGTGTTTCCCAGAAATTACCATGTCTTTTCAGTAGACTCTCATTTCCGCGCCAGCCTTTATCACTTTGATCATGTCAGGCAGTAGCAGCTGATGTTTCGGAAGCTAGTAAACAACGGCAGGTGTGCTTAAGCCTCCCCCCTCCTAAATAAGTTTTTCGCGGGAATAACTAAATTATCCCTTCAAGGTATGCAGAAACAGTAAGCAGAGTCGAGTAGCATGTTACCTTAATAAGGATTAGCGTTTCTTTCAGTTGCTTCATGCCACGAGCGCACCCCGCCGGCTCCGATCTCATGGAACCTTGACCGGCGCTGCCAAAAAATCCATTTCTTGGTATGATTTCGTAATGGTTCATGGCAGCGGCATCCAATTCAATTATCTGTAAACTCTACCCCCAGTGCATGTCCCTAGCAAACCTGATCGAAGCCCTGTGGTCTGGCCTGCCTTTGTGTGTATGAATAAACTCGCTTTGAATAAGAAACAGCTCCTTAATGTTGGAAAGAGGATCTCCTATTCCCGCGTCGGGCTTGAGGCATCCCTCTACTCCCTTATATCGGCTTGGAGACAGGCCCATAACGTTATCAGCAGGAGATACTGCAGGGAGCGTGGTGATTACAAACGCACTCGAAGCTGCTAGCTTACGCGGAGTGCTACAGTGCACTATGGCGAGTAGACGCACGCCACCCAATGAGGATACGAACGTAAGCGAGCAGTAAATAACCTGTACGACGCATAGTCTGCACAACATAGTACATAGTAGTAGACTAGAAGAAGCGAATGAATGTACGTAGCAATTATTCTGGGCCTACATTCGCAAAAGCCTCGTACGGAATAATTGTTCAAAATATTTCAGCCTGTCGTGGTGCTGGAGATTGAAGGCAGCCGGTCAGTGAAAAATATCACTTCCAAACTTAAAGGTGTGTGAATTCGGGACCTGTCCCTTTGGCGCCTTCCTAAGACGCTATTTCTGCGAATATATTACAGCGCACCATTTCCCTGCCTGTTGCATGGTGCACTTTATAATGGTCACCGAGAAAATGGTCACATGGTATAGCAGCGCTGTCTGGTATGCAGTGGTGATAGATTTCCATTTATGCAGTGTCTGTCTAAGAACTAGACGCAAATCGACGTCACGCAGCAGTTGTCCTTTGGTTATCTGTTTCTTTTTTTACATCCATCGTTCTGAGCAGTCTATACTAGTCATTATGGCAGTGCCATAGTTTCTCTGTCTGTGTTTTCATTGGCCAGTGAATTTATTGCGTCTCAGGCTACAACGTAACGCGCTCACCACGCATGGTGTGTCGTAAGTTCTCCCCCCAACGAGTGCGGGTTGTCGATGAACGTTCCTGTCCCCCCTCCCCTTCTTTTTATTTCTTATTGCAGACGCTGCCGACTGCATCCAACGGTCCTCCTGCGTCAATATACTTCAGATGACCGCCTTGCTCCTGCGGTGTTTACACAAGCGCTGACTGGCGTGGTCGGCTCAATAATCCCCACTTCTCGGCGCTTATTGTTTCCCAACCAACCGCAGGCTTCACTTTTTTTTTACTGAAATGAAAATAAAAGAAATAAATGTGGTCACCCTATAATAGAGACGACTACTCCTTTTCGCATAGCAGAAACAACAGCATAAAAAAAGTATGGCTGGTCTTTCTTTCATAGGAATCTGTAGAACACGAAAGTTAAACTTGTCTTCGTAGAAGCTGAAATCGCTTCATGGTCCGCGGTTTCGCGGTCCGCTGCAGTGAATGGCGCATGATTTGCGAGTCGGCGACTGTGTTGCAGGCTTGCTTGGCCCGCGGCGCCCTGTTTGCGAGCGGCGTCCTGCTGCCGAGTCGCTTCGGCGACGGTACGAGCATTTTGGTCCGGATTAGTGTCATGATGCAGTACTTCGCTTCACCGATCCTAGATGGCGGCGTGTCAAGATAGAGCATATTTTACGCGTTCGTGCCGACAACACATATGTTACAGGAAATTGATGGTGGATACCGGCATGAAACCCTTTCATGCTAATATATACGTATTAAGACAAAGAAAAGAAAGCCACGTCATAGGGCCAGAAATCCAAAGCACATAGCTATATACACCCACGAACATATAAATATAAAAGGCAAAAGGAAAGTTGCACCACCTTGAGTTTGTAAACAAAGTCACAAAGACTCACAGGCTGCCGTGATATAGACTGTGACGAGCATATAAGCACATGAAAATACACAGGCGCCCTTGTCTCTTCTCAGCTCATGCGAAGGCTTCACAGTTCGGTATTATCGCTGCCAGATTCTCATATTTTCGTCATCGCTTCTTCGATTTCTCCTCATAGCATATAGCATACACAATGCGCTACCAAACTGCTACACTACACGTATGTAGCGTCCTACATTTCTAGCTGAACCTCCACGTCGTACACTCCGAATGGTTGCCAAGTATCCCCGAAAGCACCGGTTGACCTAGAGCTGTTTGCGACTGTTCGTGTTCCACCCGGGAGCCACAGTACAAGACGGAGTGTTCTGGGTGTCTCTAAGGTTAGAGTAAATGCTTCTTTTGCGCGGGACACAGGGATAAGATCACCTTCAGTCTTCGCAATAATGTGGTGCCGAAGTGGATGCATCAGCTTGCGCCAGGGAATCAATAACGCTACCGTATAACACGTGAAGCTCTGCCTCACAGCACCTTCGGCTGAGTCTCAGGAGCAGTTTTGAGAGTAAAAATATGGTTCGCAAGTTCGACTTCAGCGCTACGTTATCATCAAGAGTAACATATGAGGCCTTTTGTGGTTACTCATAATATAATTGTTCACACGTAACCACGCATTTGCCTTGGAAGGGTTCGCGCCCTATTTGCTTCTGGAACATCAGTTTGGAGCCCTCCTGAAAGGTTATACTAGATTTTCATTTCCATGCCGTCTTTGCCAGGACTGAAATTCTTTAAAGCTGCTTTATAGCGCCAAAGTCGTTTGTCTCGTAGTTAGAGAAGTAAGTTAGGTCGCGCAAGCAGTCTTGTTAACATATTTTATACCATTTCTTGCGATCTGACTGCCGCTGTAGCTTTCGTGTTTCAAATAAGTGTCGCGATATAATTTATTCACGCGTGTCACCACACAGTCGTCTTGCTGTGATGCAACTGCAGCGTAAACCAGTCGCCGAACACCCACAACTATCGTGGACATGTCTCTCATTCAGTGACTGCTGGATGAATTCGCATGACGAGTTGCGGCTTTTACGTATATGCTTGGAACCAGGATTAAACTACGTGTTTCTCTTGCCGGTAGTTATAGCAGCTCCAAGACCGAAAAGTAGAGCAAGGCTTGCGCAACACCAGCGCGGACCGCACAAATCTAACTCCCATAGTGTCAGTTGGCATGAATACATGCAGCGATTCCAATTAGGAGATAGAAAACACGAAAGAAATATCAAAATCACAGTATAAGAAACTTACATGCAGGGTGTTTCAGCGAACACTTTCAAATATCTTTAAAAGTTGCCTGTGGCAGATATCGCAATTCTAGTTTATGTGCCGGTATACTCGAAGCGGTGGACAGTACTTGCACATGAAATTGAGACGCGAAATCGACTAATTATTAAAACTTCAATAATTAAGTTTTTAACTATTTACAGTATGGCTCATATTGCAATTTACAAATTCTAGCCTTGGAGTTCGCAAGGAAGATTCACTTGGAACGAATTTTCAAGATGACACCAGTTTCGAGAAATAAAATTCCTGAACTTTGCGGAGAAATGCATTGGCGTTCCAGTTAATTTGGTAACAAAACGTCGGTTCATGCACTGAAGCACACAAGTGGAACACCAATGCATTTATCCGCAAAGTTCCGGAATTTATATGTCGAAACTGGTGTCATCTTGAAAATTCGTTCCAAGTGGGTCTGCCTTGCGAATTCCCCGGCTAGAATTTGTAAATTGCAACATGGGTCATAAGATAATTAGCTAAAAAGTTAATTAGTGAATTCTTGTTAATTAGTCAATTTTGTATATAAATTTTTGTGTAAGTAGTGTCCACCGCTTCGAGCAGACCGGCTCATAAACGAGGATTGAGCTGTCTGCCACAGGGAACTTTTAAAAAATTTTGAAAGCATTCGCTGAAACACCCTGTATGTATAGACGTAGAACGCACGATATGGAGAGTGTCCTACTGGTAGCTCACCGCACTCTATAAGTTATATTAGTAAAACTTACACAAAAAAAGAAAATATTCAATGCGCAGGATAAACTCATTAAATATTCCAAAACTGTTGTGTGTGTGCTGGGTTTACGTAATTTTCACTCTTGTGCATTGTGTATTAATGTCTTTTTTTTCGGGCAATTGACTACTAGAGCAAGAGAACTTGTGTCTTTCTGTAACAAGGGCCCGAATTCTGCAGGAATACGAAAACAAACCAACCACTTTTGGCCTGTACTTTACTGAAGTTTCTCCAGTATGTTTTTTTTTTCTTTTTCGGCTCCTGCCACGATTCCGCTTTTTGGCTGCAGGGCTCGTCGCTCAAGTTGAATGCGTGCAGACCACATAGTTTACTCCATGAAATGCGGCCGGCTGGGCGCGCCGCATCGTTTCCTATCGTTTCTACTCAGGTCGGTTCGCTTTGCCACTGCACGTACGCCTGTCAAGGGTGAAGCGACTATGCGACGCACTCTGGCATTCCGATATTTTGCTTTCGTAGGTAAACACTCTCCACCTTTCGTCTACTTCATGTTCCTTGTATATCTTATTTCCTTCTCACTTAAGTAAATGCTGCGGTGTCGCGGAGTCCCATGTAGAATGCAAAAGACAGGGCCTTCCGCTATGGTGTTTACTTTCCTTCTACCATCACTGCATGCTTCTGTACTTTACGATTCTTCCGATATTTTTTCTGTTTAAGTAGATTCACCATTGCCTAGCTGGACTGTCGTGCGAATTTGTGTACATACGTGAAACATGTTGCAATGGGAATGTTTTTTTCCGAGGCATTCGCTAAAGGGGTATTGTGGAAAGTTCCGTTTTCTTATTCGCTGTCTAGTTCATTTCGTATTTATGTCTTGTTACTCCCGAAACAGTGTAGACTTTTCTTTATCTGCTTGAAATAACGCAGCACGTGCTATTCGTATAGATGGCAGTTTCCTTACTGTCTTCATGGGATTTTTTTTACTTGCTTTAGCGGAAAAAATCAAGGGGAAGGAAGGGAGGGAAGGGGGTGAGAAGTCTTAAACATTCGCATATCTCAATTTTTTTTTTAAGACAACGCGAGAGGCGGCGAGGTATAGGAATGCAGCAAGCCTTAAAAAACTTGCATCTTCTTTTATAGAGATAAATAAATGAGAATTTTGAACCAACAGGTGGTACTGGCGATTTCTTTTAACCTGGAAAACATAGAAATACATCACATGTCGCACAAAATCCCAAATATTATTCAACTTTCTTAGTCACTGTACGTAAGTTCTACCAAAATGCTTAGGGCAAGCTATTTCTCGACGATAGATTCGCTCCTGAGCAAACTAATGTGTGAAAACTGCGTCTCTGTATTATTCTCTCGCCGATAAAGCGAACCCAGTATTCCCTATGTTAAATAGTGTTCTCAAATTTGTGTACGCGCATTGACCGTCTTTTTTATTTTGCTCTTGCTGTACTGTCTTTCCCTCCAAATGGGAAATGTAGCCAGTAGGGCTAACACTGGGTAAAGTCCAGTTCTCTTTTTCTCTCTGTGCCTGTACAAAGGCAGGCATGATTATAGTTAGATGACGGTCACCATGCACCGTAGACAAACTAGAGACTGTCCATTTAGCGAACGAGGGCCCCGTTGTTCATCGCCGACCTACTCTCGGACGCAGTCGCTGTTTATGCATAAAGGAAGAAATAATACATATAGCTTGGTAAATTCTCAGTTCAAGCTATCAAAACAAAATTATAATAAGCATAATGCTGCAAAACCTACAATGGCTGATAAACTGGCTTCTGCCAGTAGAACCTGCAGCAAAAAAAAAAGAGAAAGAAGAAAGTGTTGAATAATTGTCCATTGACCTTGATACTATTGGTGACCATAGTGGCAATAAACTATCTTGGACTCAGTTATAGTGCATTAGGAAATGCACACTTATCAAGTATTCAAGCTGTAGAAGACATCGAAACACGCAGTAGTACAGTCGCTTATAATAAAGCGAACATGCTGACGCTCTGCGCATGCTCATCTGTCATTAAATGGCAGACCTAAGTACCGTTAGCACGATGACAAATTATTGACTACGTAAGACACAGCTTCCATTTTAAATGTTTGCATGACCAGAAAAAAAAAACCGTCGTATAGATGAAGTGTTGCCCATTCAAACACTGCGAAAATTGTTTTTTTTTTCGGGAAGCTTTTCTGTTTTCAGAGAAAGAGAGAGAAGCGAAGAGGAAGAGGTAGGAATGTTAACCAAGGACGTGCCGGGTTACCTCCCCTACACTTGCTTGTCATGCCAATGGATTATCTATAGAGAGGTAGTATGTATTATTCCGTAAAAATTTTGAAACAACTAACAGATTCTCGCTCGTTTTAGTCATTGTAATTTTTCTTTTCAATGCTTAAAGCGATAATAGTTATAATACTTAAATAAAGTTATTTGAAATAACAATAAGGAAGCATGATCAGAAGAACATTGATCTCTGTGTCTCATTCATGCTAAGGAGACACTGTGTCTCTAACACTGTGTTTCTAACACTGTGTCTGTAACACTCTAGTGTCTGGGAATTTAAAATATTCTGCACAAAGCACGTGAGGATTATCTCTGCACAGGCTATGAGGATCACACCATAAACACCAGAGTGCCAGAATGAACAGGCTGATATGTTTTTTATGAACTTCCATCAGACATGTATGAGTTCAGCGCTGGCGAGTCTATATACGGAATGATTTTTCGCAGACCAGTCCCTGGGTGTTACACATGTAGTTTTCAACGCACGATGACTGTTTTTTAGGAGCATGAAACGAAAAGGCCAGTTTCCTTGATTTTTATGTTTGGCAGAAAAAGTACAATCGACAGAACCGGCATGCATGCATTGCAAGCTTATTTTACACCACGAGCACAGACGCGACGCAAATACTCGTTACATGCAGTGCGCCACTCTTGTCAAGCACATGCACAATCTGAAATGCCCAGTCGGTTGAGCGCCTGTAAAAAAAAAAAAGAAAAAAAAAGAGAGAGAGAGAGAGAGAGAGAGATGATAAAGGAAAGGTAGGGAGGTTAACCAGGACTGAGCCCGGTTGGCTACCCTACACTGGGGAAAGGAAAAAGGGGATGGAAAGATTTAAAGAGTGATTACGACGTAGTCGCAGGAGCGTTATACAACACGTTTGCGAAATTTGGGCATACGTAAGCTGCTCACTGCCTAAAAACCGCTTCAATGTGCAGCTTCCTCAAAGTTTCCTTGAACAGAAACAAGATGTACGCTTGTCGCCACGGGGAAACCGAAGCTCTCTGCAGCTTAAATTTCAATATAGCGACTAAAATATTCAGCTTAGAACGCACGTAACATACATGTTGCGAATACAACGTTCATGAAACCCTCTTGTTTCCCGGTGAAGATTACGGAAAACAATACCGCATGGACATTCCTTTGTAACTTTCGACGCGCTCAAATAGGCTTAGTGATCACATCTGCCACTTCTGCCAAGTGGAGTTGATCGCTTTACAGTTTGGCATCAAGGAGGGGAGCACCAGCTTTCTGCTACCGGTGATTGCCACAACAAAGGCTTTACCTCAGTCGTAGTGACCGAAATACGTAGCAAATCAAATCTACAGGCAACTCCTGCAGCAGCGCCCCTGGCTCAACTTGTCCTATCATTTCTAGCTTCTCCATAATGACAATAATTACACAAATGATGTTGGGCTCTTACAACTAATGATCTTGACAGAAAAACAACCAAAGCGCTTAAGCTTCCGACCCCCTTACGAGGTCACGCGTCAGTCCTTCATTCTCGCCACCGGCATGCGCACGACTTTCTCTTCGACTTCAGGTTGCTATTGTTGAGGGTAAAAAATCGTGTAAACCCAACGCACATTTTGGAATCTATGTGATATGTATATTGTTATATGTGACATAGAGGGGTATAATTTTGCCTACTTCATTCTTGCGTCTTTCGCGTAAAGGAAACTGGGGCGCGCGCATGTGCTCTCGCTCACAAGTGCTACGCAATGTGATGTGCAGGGATAATCTCAAAGAGCAAATTTTTTTAAGTGCGAAGCATTTCTCGCCGAACATTTGTCATTTTGACCATATCTGTCTAGCCGCCTACGTCTTGGTGCTCTCATGGTCGTTTCGTTAACTTGGTAGGAACCAAAATTTGTATAGTATGCCAAGAATGTATGACGAACATGAACGATAGGTCGTGACATGAATGTCATGAAATGTGTGTTATGTAGGTTAGGAGACAGACGCCTACGTCCTGGTGCTCTCATTGTCATCTCGTTAGCTTGGTGTGTACCAAAAGTGGTGTAGGTTTGAGCTGAGTAGCGCGGCCTGCCATCGCGCGCGGAGGCTGCCAGTGGATGGTCTCGTCCTCACTGTCATGCAGCATGCCCATAGCATGTGTTCAAGCGTGGGTCTGTTGCCATACACTTTGCATCTGTCGGTTGTGTATGTCTGGATAAATAGCGTGCATTAGCATCGGACTCTTGTATGATTTGGTTTGTAGTAGTCACCACTGGACAGCTTGCGATCTACTGAGTTATGGATGGGGTAGTGGATAAGTACATCTTTGCATCTTGTAACGGTTGGAGATGTCGTTGAAGCTGGTCATTCTGTCTTCCCATTCCCATACATCGGAGGGCCCTGCCGAGGAATCTACGTTCGTCGCAGCTCGGACAGTGAGTCCTCGAGCTACGTTGTGTCCCGCCGCGTTAGGGTTGTCCTCTCCCGTTGAGTGTGGGGTGTGGGCTGGTGTCCATAGGATTTGGACGCATCTGTCTTTCCTTGTTGTTTTGCCTTTTCAGAGTATGTCTAGCGCCTCAGGTGAGATGCGGCCGTTCGCGAAGTTGCGTATACTACCGTTTGGGAATCGCTGATTATATAGTATGCGTTGGTTTGTGCTATGACTAACGCTATAGCCGCTTCTTCCGCCGTCTCGATGCGTGTCGGTTTTATAGTCAAGCTTGTGCAGCATAGTCTGTTGTGGTCAAATACTGCTGCGACAAAGCTACGTTTGTGTTTGTAACGTGCAGCGTCTACAAAAAGCGCGTCTTTGTCTCTTCCGTAGTTCTTCACCATGTTCTTTGCCCTGCTTTTTCTCATGGCCTCGTGGTGTACAGGATGCATATTCTTGGGTAGTGGGTGTACCGTGAGTTTCTTGGGTATGTCCTTGGGTATGTCCCGTTTGTCTACGTGTTGTGTGTGGTAGCGGATCCCTAGTTTATCTATATGTAGGATGTGTCTGCCTACTGTCGCCTTGGAGAGGCGTTCGTATTGCGCTATACGTTGTGCTTCTATTAGCTCCTCTAGCATGTTGTGCAGTACCAGCTCTATGAGTTTCCCCGTGCTTTCTCCCTATGAATTTTGTTGCTCAGCATGAGTTCAATCGCTTGTTTATGTACCTTAACAATTAGGCCGCCTAGCTTCTTCTTTACACTGTTACATACTTTTCCTTACAAGCACGAAGGATGATGGTCTCTGGCCACCAGCTTTGCCACGAGCTTCAGCTCAGAATACACTACGAGGATGAGTGATGTGGTTCCGTTGAGGTCGGTCACTACGCAAGATTCATATGGCTTCTTCAGCAAAATGGAGGCACCCAGCGCACATCTACCGCGAGACATACTCACAGTTTCTTGCTCCG
Organism: Dermacentor variabilis; assembly: GCF_050947875.1. NCBI lineage: Eukaryota > Metazoa > Arthropoda > Arachnida > Ixodida > Ixodidae > Dermacentor > Dermacentor variabilis. The sequence goes on along the minus strand of NC_134571.1, from coordinate 61,430,685 downwards.
GTTCTTCGCTTAATTGTCTTTCATTCTGATTCTCGCGCTTATTCGGTGCTTCTAACGTTCGCGGTTGGAAGTGACTTCATTTTCCACGGGAAACGTAGAAAAGAATAATCGACGTTTCTCGGGTTTCGTGAACTGAGCCCGATCGTCTCGCATCGCTAATGCGCCCAGTCTTCACTCTCCGTTGAACTACATTCTCCGGCTCCCGCTTCATGCCAATCGCTTACATCTTCCCTCTTTTTACACTTCTTATACAATTATCATCTTCCTTTGTATGGCTGGAAAGCTCGGCTTTACGGCCGTTAGCCCGATGTCCCTCTCTTTCAATTCGCAGTAAATATCTTGGTCGACGCTTCGGCTGTGCCTTTCTCGCCCCTTATCGTTTCGTGCTATAGTGCCGTCCATCGATTTCTAAGAGCAGGAACTCGTTGGGTTTCGCAGTCTCTTTGTGAGCACTTACTCCACCCACTCTCAATATCGCGCTCTGCTGGTTCTGTAAACACGCCGTCGTTCGTTTTTCAGCTGGTGTGGAGCGAGAAGTCAACAATGAACCTTTTCTTGTCTTCTCTCTCTTTTTTAAATATCCCTGCTCTTCTCTTTTTTTTTTCTTCCTTCCATACTGATTGTGTCACTCATTTTTTTCTGACACGAGGCGAACTTTCTGCACAGCGTTTGAGGCCTCCAAACTATACGCTCCAAACTAACTCTTTAGTTTCGCTCCCGTCTTTGTTTCCTTCTTTTTTCTTCCCAGTGGCGTTTATTGCTTCTATTCCTTTGTAAGTTATGATAAAGGTGCTGTTTTTACGTGAGTTATCCGCCCAACAAAGTGGTGAGGGAGCCACTAGAGAGAGAGAGAGAGAGAGAGATAGGGGAAAGGGGAAAGGCAGGGAGGTTAACCAGAGGCGAAGATCCGGTTTGCTACCCTCCGCCGGGAAAAGAGGGGAGGGGGAGGTAAAGTGATAACAAAGTAGAGATAAAGACAGAAAGGAGCACAGACATACAATCACAGTTCGTCATTGACGCCGCACACTGTCCCCGCACAGCACAGTAGCACTTGCAGCACTATGAACATCTGTTCATGCTACAGCCGCTTGTACAATTCTGTAGCCCTTCTCTAAAATTTCACTGTAGCCATTGGGCTGATTCCCAATTATAAAAGTTGACAGTCACTTGGCATACGCTAAAGAGACGAAAGCCTACACACTCCCGAGGGATTCATTACATCATTTGACCTTTTCATTCGTATCATTTATATTCTATTACTTGTGTTCTCCCATCAAAGGTCATGGGCCCGAGTTGCTTAATTAATTATATCTTAATTAACTGTGTCTTAATTAAGTTCGCCTTAATTAACACCAAATGTAGTGAGTTTGATTCTCGATCTTCAGGATGTCAGTTGGAATCCACCTTGTAGACATGGCCGGTTCGCCCATATCGCCGTGTTGGGTCGTGGGTTCGAGTGCCTTAATTAACTTCGCCTTAATTAACACCAATGGTCGTGGTCTTGAACCCCATCAAAGGTCGTGGGTTCGATTCTCGACC